>NC_142801.1:3785863-4053363 GCF_049724085.1 Artemia sp. Qi Xiang Cuo
AAAATTCAGAATAGAACTTGAACTTTTCTTCACTTCGTTGAGAAAATTAAAAATTGAAGTAGAACTTTTTATCTTCTGGGAAAATATTCACAAATATGCTATAGCTTTTTCTATCTACTACGGAAAAATTTAGAATAGAACTTTAAATTTCTTTATGTCTTTGGTGAACTTAAAACTGAAGTGGAACATTTTTATTTTCTCTGGAGAAATTACAATTGGAGTGTGTTCTTTGGTAAAATTCAGAAGAGAACTTGAACTTTTCTATCTTCCGTGAAAAATTAGGAACAGTATTTAAAATTTTTTCATCTCTGAGAAAAATTTTATCCGAAGTGAAAAATTTTTATATTATTTGGAAAAAATAGAATTGATTAATAACTAATTTCTTTTTCATTGAGAAAATTCAGAAGAGAACTTTAACTTTTCTTAACTTCATTGATAAAATTCAAAATTGAAATAGAACTGCATGTCTTCCGAGAAAATATTCGCAACTATAATATAGCTTTTTCTATCTACTAGGGAAAAATTTAGAATTTGTAAAATTGGTTTAAGAAGGATATTAAGAAAAGAACTTTTACTGAAAAGATATAATAAAGCCTTTTGGAAAGTATTGCTTGATGTTTGGGTGTGCAAAAAAGTCGTAAAGTAAAGTTGTGGGGAAAAGATAAGTACTTCAACTTGTGAAATGGGTTTAGGAAGGACCTTAAGAAAAAAACTTGTTCTGAAATGCCTTTGAAAAGTATTGCAAGATATTGGGTAATTCAAAAAGCCTTATCGTAAAGTTGTGGGGGAAAAGATGAGTACTTCAACTTGTAAAAGTGGTTTAGGAAGGACATTACGTAAAGAACTTGCTCTGAAAAGATATAATAAAGCCGTTGAAAAGTATTGCTTGATGTTGGGGTATGCAAAAAAGTCGTAAAGTAAAGTTGTGGTGAAAAAGATAACTACTTCAACTTATAAAATTGGTTTAGGAAGGACATTAAGAAAAGAACTTGTTCTGAAATGCCTTTGAAAAGTATTGCTTGATGTTGGGGTGTGCAAAAAGTCGTTAAGTAAAGTTGTGGGGAAAAGGATGGGTACTTCAACTTGTAAAATGGGTTTAGGAGGGATATTAAGAAAAGAACTTGTTCTGAAATGCTTTTTGAAAAGTACTGCTTGCTGTTGAGGCATTCAAAAAGCTGTAAAGTAAAGTTGTGGTGGAAAAGATGAGTACTTCAACTTGTAAAATTGGTTTAGAAGACGCATAAAGAAAAGAAGTTGATCTGAAATGCATTTTGAAAAGTATTGCTTGGTGTTGGGGTGTGCAAAAAGTCGTTAAGTAAAGTTGTGGGGAAAAGGATGGGTACTTCAACTTGTAAAATGGGTTTAGGAGGGATATTAAGAAAAGAACTTGTTCTGAAATGCTTTTTGAAAAGTACTGCTTGGTGTTGAGGCATTCAAAAAGCTGTAAAGTAAAGTTGTGGTGGAAAAGATGAGTACTTCAACTTGTAAAATTGGTTTAGAAGACACATAAAGAAAAGAAGTTGCTCTGAAATGCCTTTTGAAAAGTATTGCTTGGTAAAGCAATACTTTACTAAAAAGCTGTAAAGTAAAGTTGTGGGTGAAAAGGATGGGTACTTCAAGTTAGAAAATGGGTTTAGAAGGGACATTAAGAAAGGAACTTGCTCTGAACTGCCCTTTAAATTGTATTTCTTGGGTGTTGAGGTATCCAAAAAGCTGTAAAGTAAAGTTGTGAGTGAAAAGGATGGGTACTTCAAGTTGGAAAATGGGTTTAGAAGGGACATTAAGAAAGGAACTTGTTCTGAAATGTCTTTTGAAAAGTATTTCTTGGGTGTTTAGGTATCCAAAAAGCTGTAAAGTATAGTTGTGGGTGAAAAGGATGGGTACTTCAAGTTGGAAAATAGGTTTAGAAGGGACATTAAGAAAAGAAGTTGCTCTGAAATGCCTTTTGAAAGGTATTGCTTGGTGTTGGGGCATTCAAAAAGCTGTAAAAAAAAAGTTGTGGGTGAAAAGGATGGATGCTTCAACTTGTAAAATGGGTTTAGGAGGGACATTAGGAAAGGAACTTGCTCTGAAATGTCTTTTGAAAAGTATTGCTTGATCTTGAGGTGTGCAAAAAGTCGTAAAGTAAAGTTGTGGTGAAAAAGATAACTACTTCAACTTGTAAAAATTGGTTTATGAATGACATTAAAAAAAAACTTGTTCTGAAAAAATATAATAAAGCCTTTGGAAAGTATTGCTTGATGTTTGGTATGGAAAAAAGTCGTAAAGTAAAGTCGTGGGAAAAAAGATAAGTAATTCAACTTGTAAAATGGGTTTAGGAGGGACATTAGGAAAGGAACTTGCTCTGAAATGTCTTTTGAAAAGTATTGCTTGATCTTGAGGTGTGCAAAAAGTCGTAAAGTAAAGTTGTGGTGAAAAAGATAACTACTTCAAGTTGTAAAATTGGTTTATGAATGACATTAAGAAAAAACTTGTTCTGAAAAAATATAATAAAGCCTTTGGAAAGTATTGCTTGATGTTTGGGTGTGGAAAAAAATCGTAAAGTAAAGTCGTGGGGAAAAAGATAACTACTTCAAGTTGTAAAATGGGTTTAGGAAGAAAATTACGTACAGAACTTGATCTGAAAACATATAATAAAGCTTTTTGAAAAGTATTGCTTGGTGTTTGGGTATTCTAAAAGCCTTATAGTACAGTTGTGAGGAAAAGGATGGGTACTTCAACTTGTAAAATTGGTTTATGAATGACATTAAGAAAAAAAATCTTGTCCTGAAATGTCTTTTGAAAAGTATTTCTTGGTGTTGTGGTATGCAAAAAGTCGGAAAGTAAAGTCGTGGGGAAAAAGATAAGTACTTTAACTTATATAATTGATTTAGGAGGGACATTAAGAGAATAACTTGTCCTGAAATGCCTTTGAAAAGTATTGCTTGATGCTGGGGGTGTGCAAAAAGTTGTAAAGTAAAGTTGTGTGTAAAAAGGATGGGTACTTCAATTTGAATAATGGGTTTAGGAAGGACATTAAGAAAGGAACTTGTTCTGAAATGTCTTTTGAAAAGTATTTCTTGATCTTGTGGTGTGCAAAAAGTCGTAAAGTAAAGTTGTGGTGAAAAAGATAACTACTTCAAGTTGTAAAATTGGTTTATGAAGGACATTAAGAAAAAAACTTGTTCTGAAAAAATATAATAAAGCCTTTTGAAATTTGTGGACCCTTCCGTGTCTCAAATGCACAAAAAAGTATTAACAAAATGGGGATGGGGCTCTTTGGGGACCGGGGAGGGCGTTTGGGGATCGGGGGGCCATTGTAGGCTGGGTGGTCCTTTGGGTGCCCGGGGGACCTTTGGGGACTGGGGGAAGGGCCTTTGGGGGTCCGGGGGCCCATTGGGAGCCTGGGAGACCTTTGAGGACCGGGGGAGGGCCTTTGGGGGTCCGGTGGACCTTTGTGGACCGGGTGAGGGCCTTTGGGGGTCCGGGGCCCCTTTGGGAGCCTGGGGACCTTTGAGGACCAGGGGCTTCCTTCGGGGTTGGGGTAGGGGGATTGGAACCCTTTGGGGTTAGGGTAGGGGACCTCACGACACTGTTAAAATACAATTTGTGTATTATAATGACCATAGAGTTTACACTCAAATTCTCTTCTAAAACCTTTTCTAAAATCATCCTTTAAATTGTCTATGTTTCACCGAAATAATACCCTATAATGGCTTAAACAGTTTCGCCCAAATGATCCCTAAACGCGATTTCAGCGAGTTCCTTTTGTTTTGGCATCCCTGTGCTTTCACATTTGAAGTTACAAAGAAACCCTTTCGCGCACTAATCACTTCATCGCTAAGATCAAAACATTCGCTCGGAAACAATTCTCTTTAGAAACAACAAATTAATTCCCCTTTCGTGAATCAATGATTCCCCTTAGAAACAACAAATTAATTCCCCTTTCATGTCAATCAATCAATCATGACATCATCTGTCATGTGTGATCTAAACTTTGCCTCGGAAACAATTCTGGTGGAACTCCAAAGACATTAATTAACTTGACGTCATCTGTCAGACATTATTGAACTTTGCCCGGAAACAATTTGATTAATGACTGACAGCACAGGTGTCCCACTTTGATTAACCACGTGTTCTCTGCCTCGAGCTTACAACAACAACAAATACTATTTCTGGACCATAACATTTGCCTCGAGCTTACAACAACAACAAACTGTTTCCTGGATCATAACATTCTTCCCTAGCATACAACAACAAATACTCTTTCCTAGATCATAACATTCTTCCCTAGCGGGCACTTGGCCAAAAACAACAACAACAAATACTCTTTCCTAGATCAAAACATTCTTCCCTAGTGGGCACGTGGCCAAAACACCCCTGGAGAAAGAGTTCATTGACTCTGCCCCCATTAAACTATGTAAAAAAGTTGTAGGTGGCAGCAGGGGTGAGCGATCGGACCTCCTGAGGCATCTCTACTGGCATCTAAAGTCAGGGCAGTAGCTTGTTAGTTCTGGTACCTCAAAAAACCAAAAAATCAAATAAATAAAAAAAAGAATCACACTGTGTTCATATAAGACTGCGCAGCCACTGATACTATTTATGTTTTTCCAAGAATACTTTCGTCCGCAATTGTCGTAGGTCCATTCACCCAAAAAAATTCACAATGTCATCTGAATCCTTAACTGTTTATATAACCCGAAAAATGAAAAAAAAATTATTAAATATATATCTATAATAGCCTACAGTTTCTAGAAACAACTCCTACAATTCTGTTTTTGAACTTAGTCTTCTGATATAAAAACGCATCAACTCTCAAGAAATAATTTTTAGCTGCCACAGTTCGAACTACTTTTTATGTAAGTAACTATATTATAATTTAGTTTCGAACCGAAAAATTGAAAAGGAGACAACTAGATACTAACAGGACTTCCACCAACTATACAAAAGGACAATAATTACGAAGGATTTTATTTTTGTGAGGGGGGGGGAATTCATCGATTTGCAAAATAAAAATTAACAAATATGTCTATTACGTTAAAAAATGGATAAATAATATAAATATAGGATTGTGGGAGGTGGTTGGGTCCTTTGATCTCCCCCCCCCCCCATGTACGCGCTATCAGTAGAGCAAATAAAACTTGAATCACTTAGATAAAGATGTTTAGACAAGGCTGTGATGGCTGTGATGTTTGCCATTTTTAAAATTCATCCAACAATTAATAATTGGCACCATTCTGGAATAATATTTTTATAGCATTTAAAATAACAACTTAAAATTCTATACTAATTTGGCAAATTGTTATTAAAGCGGTTCTCGTGTATGCTTTGCTCCAAAAGACTTTGACCTAAGCTCAGTTCTGGTTAAAGAATCCACTCAGCTAAGATGAAAGCTGTGCTAAATGGTTGTAAATTTAGAAGCGTTGGACTGCTGAAAAATAAAACACTGCTGAAAATGTTTAATTCTTATGGCTTTTTTTTTGTTCATGGAAAGGGGGAGTGAATGTGATATATTTGCTTCTATTCCCCTGATTAACGGTTTAAGCAGATCTCTCAAATACACTATCAAACAGTTCGTGGTAACGAACTGTAAGTAAGGAGCGACCCGGCTCAATGGTAACCGAAACTCTAGAAAACGGTATTTTGATACAAATAGATACATCAAAAGAATCAGATCTTAATGCTGATTTCAAATATATAAGTTTCATTAAGTTTAATTGTACCCATCAAAAGTAAGGCGCCTGAGAAAATTTTGCTGATTTTTGAAAAAAGGAGGAAAGACCCTCTAAAAGTTACAAAACCTTAATGAAAATCACACTATCATATTCAGCGTATCAGAGAACCCTACTGTAGAGGTTTCAAGCTCCCATCAACAAATATGTGGAATTTTGCATTTTTTGCCAGAAGAAAGATCACGGGTGCGTGTTTATTTGTTTGTTTTTTTGTTTTTTTTTCCCCAAGGGGTGATCGTATCGACCCAGTTGTCCTAGAATATCATGGGAGGGCTCATTGGAATGGAAATTAAAAGTTCTAGTGCCCTTTTTAAGTGACCAAAAAAAATGGAGGGCAACTAGGCCCCCTCCCACGCTCATTTTTTTCCCAAAGTCACCTGATCAAAATTTTGAGATAGCCATTTTGTTCAGCATGTTCGAAAATATAATAAGTATGTCTTTTAGGATGACTTAATCCCCCGAAAGTCCCGGGGGGAGGGCTGAAAGTTATGAACTTTACCCAATGTTAACATATAGTTTTGGTTATTTGGAAGTATACAGACGTTTTCAGGGGAGATTTTTCCTGGTAGTGGGGGGGTGGTTCGGGGGTTATCTGGGAGGATCTTTCCATGAAGAAAGTTTTCATGGGGGAAGGGACATTGCTATGAAGGGGACGCCGGACTTCCCAGCATTATTTAAAGCAAGATCAAAAATTTAATATAAAAAAACAACTATTTCAACTGCAATAGCAGCAACATCGAAACTTCAAACGAACAGAAAATATTACATATATGATTGGGTTCACCCCGTAGTCAATACCTCGCTCTTTAAGCCAAAGATTTTTTAGTACTTTCATAAGAGCTATTTATTCTAATTAACGGCCTTTGTGATTAAGCGGTCATTTTTAAAGAATTGGAACAAAATTCGAACTTTCGCTTGAAGAGCAAGGTATTGACTAGGGGGCGAACCCCCTAATAAACAAATTAAAAATATATGAATATAGAAGTTCGTTACGTAAGGTAATTCGTAAGTTACGTATATTTATTACTAATAAAAACGTTCGTAAATATAATTAAACAAGTTTCGAGAAAGCCATTTGACTAAATAAAAGTAGATTAATATGAAAATTTTGTTTTAATTATTCATGTACGGTGAGCCAAGATCAAAAGCTGCATTTATTAAAAAACGTTCAAAAATTAAATAAAAAAAACAAGTTTTTTAAACTGAAAGTAAGGACCGACATTGAAACTTAAAACGAAAAGAAATTATTCCGTATATTAAAGGGGCTGTCCCCTTCTCAATGCCCCGCTCTTTACGCTATTAAATAAAAAAAACAAGTTTTTTAAACTGAAATTAAGGAGCGACATTGAAACTTAAAACGAACAGAAATTATTCCGTATATGAAAGGGGCTGTCCCCTCCTCAACGCCTCGCTCTTTACGCTGAAGTTTTTTATTGTTTTTAAAAATAAAGTTGTTAGACAGAGTCAAACTTTAGCGTAAAGAGCGAGGCGTTGAGGAGGGGACAGCCCCTTTCATATACGGAATAATTTCTGTTCGTTTTAAGTTTTATTGTCGCTCCTTACTTTCAGTTTAAAAAACTTGTTTTTTTTATTTTTTAGACAGAGACAGAATCATATCGTCTATATTGCTTGATTGATTTTCTCCAGTACCAAATTTACCAAGAGCAAAAGTAACAATCAACATCACTGTTTTTATATCCCTTACAACTTTAGGGCACAAGAAATTAAAACAAAATTGTCTCTTTTCGCCAATCTTATGTAACAGATTAAACTAAAATACACTGTTTTCATAAAATAAAATTGCAGCATTAAAACTTAAGACAAAAGAAAGTGGCATCTTTATATGAGAGGGGTAATCGGCATCCACCAACCCTATGCTCTTGGCGCTAAAGCTTTACGAATAATTTACTGAAATAAAGGGTTAACAAATTTTGCAAAAAAAAACATGACCCCTGATAACTGTAAGATCGCTGTTCAAATTTTTGACCTACAAATAAAAAGAGCATACCACTAAATGCCATCTTTTATAGGCCTTCTGAATATAGTAATCACTTTTCTCCCAAATTCAATTTTAAGCCATTCTGGGTTGGGGTACAATTTTCTATGGGGCAAGGTTGGGGTAACTGCCCCTCCTAGACCTCAGTTTGCCCCTCTCCCTCTGCTGAAATATGTTTTTTTTCAAAAATCTTGTCAGGACTAAGATAGTCGTGCATAATCCAAGCAGCAACAGAAACGGATCAGTTTTCTTTAGTTTATATTAGCCTTTACCAAATGGCTAATTTTTCAGTTTTTACAGTCATTTTCAATTGATTTTGTAAAATTGGCTCCAACTTCCCCCCCCCCTCCTCTGCATCTTGACAAAATTACGCCACTGCTTTTAGGACCCTTGACATTAATAATTTCGTTCTATATTTTTGAATATAAAAATGGGTTATAAAATTAGTTTCAACTTATTATTTTATTATAAATCTATTTTGTAAAAGTTCTATAAATCACAAATATTTAATTGTCAAAATTAAGTTGAATAATAAAAAAAAAAAAATCAAAGTAAATCCACAATGTTCTCTTCTTATTCTGTTAGGCCGCTTAAAGGCAATTTCACTTGTATGTCGAAAAATATCAAAAGCCCCACAGAAGAAACATGCCTTATAGAAAAATGAAGAAATTGTTTAGCATTTATTATCCAACTCAACCATGATAAATCAATGTTCGTAGATTATATAATTAAAAAAAAATGGATTTATAATCAAATAGTAAGTTTGAAACCAATGTTTTAAGCCTTTTTTATACCCAAAAACTAGAAAATTTTTGGTCATTTTCAAGGGTTCAAAATAAGGTTTAAATTTAAATTTTGCAAGAGAAGTGATTGTTATATTCATAAAGAGCATAAGAAAGGCATCGCTAATGGCATCTATTTCTTCTGCCTAATTTGTCTTTGGTATAATCCTCGACCCAAAAATCAGCAAAAGTAGGACTTACTAAATAATCGGGATATCCTTCGCCTAATGTTCACTTCACAAAAACTCGAATCAGACTAGTACATTATAAAAACGAGCTAAAACAAGAAACAAAAGAACATTGGTTTCATTCAAACTCGTTTAACCTGGCTATTCAAAGATGTATACTTTTATTTCATGTTTTAATCTCCCCAGCCACCTTGTTTGTGATGAAGAATTTGTCTTAAACTTTTATAATCCCTTGACACTTTCAAATGCATTTATTTAAATTGGCATGTTTATTAAACTGGGAAACGTCTATTTTTGTCTAGCCATTAAAGTATTATTTGTTTGCAAGAAGGAGAGGGGGCCTTGGGGTTAAAGTCCAAAGTATATTTTGCTGAGCTTCAGGAGGGATACTTTATTTTATGAACTATGAAATATCTACTTGTATTATGAATTTGTTTTGCCATATAGCGTTCTTATTTATGTGCAATACGTGATAGGGATCCTTCATATTGCTTTTAATGGCACATTATGCATATCAAACGGAAAAGGATTGCTCTTGCAAAGACTTGGCTGGACTCAGCGATGAAACACTCACAATTTTGACAGAACAATGTTGTGTGGAGGAGAGGGGGGGGATTTCAATTAAAATCAAACAATAGGTGACTTATGTATTTAATTACAAAAGATTATAAAAAAAATCTTCAAAGCTTTTTTGTAATTGAAATGGAGGAACCGCAAGGGCCAGGTTTCACTTGTGTATTTACCTGACCGAGAAAAACAAATATTACGATAAACTAAACAAAACAAAAAGAGATAAAAGATTATTTTTTTTATAAATATTATCAAACATAAAGCAATATTAGATCAAACAAAAGTGTGTATGGGGCAAAGCAGGTGAAAATTCAAAGTTTTAATTACTTAAAAAAAATCAAAAATCTGAAAACGAAAAATTGGTACAAAAAAGGAAATTCCGAGGAGATGGAAAGATTACCAATGCAAATAGGCCACAATTAGAATAGTGGTGCTGCGTTTTTTCCTTTTTTTTCACAATTAAATAATTCAAAAGATTGGAAGATAAGTCTTAGAGGCCAAATTACGATACTAGAAGCCACAGCAATTATAGACCATGGGTGTAGAAATAGCCGGAAAGTAAAGAGTGAACCATTGCTCATAGTAATTGGAAGTTTTAAAACCAAGGTTGAAAAATAAACTGTCAGCTAAGAAACAATTACAGTTTAAAGCTGATTTAGAAATGGATAATTGATTTAGAATTAATTTGGATAATTTTAATTGTAAAAGTTTGTGGTGAAAACGAATTCATAGGAGTATGGGAAAGAAGCTAAAATCCCACATTTAATAGAGTCGGGGCTATCATTGAAATCACCATAGTTGAAAATCTTTTACAGAATAATTTCAGTCCCCAACCATGAACGACAGGGTACATATAGGGTCTTTTTTTTTCTTTGCCACTTGTGGGGCACTGGAACGTCTTAGAGAAAGGCTCACTTGAAAGCTCATTATAATGTTTACCTTTTTTTTCATAAATCTATCTTGAAGTGCCTTATCACAAAGTGCCTTATGGCACCAAAATTGGAATTTTATGGTTTAATTCTAGAGTAAAAAAGCTGGGAAGTATTAAAAATGTTCCATTATAGTCTCCACGGTTTAAAATCCTTAATTAAAGGTATTCCAACTGTCATTTCGGTAAAAATCCTCATTCAATCCCTATCCCGTCAGATTTGAATCCACTTTAAATTGAATTTACCATACTTTTACGAACTTACATCACAAACGTTAGCATTGAAGATAAAAGCACAATGTCAAATCATAGACTCAATATTCAGCGATAAGAAAACATGCAAATACAATGTTGCCAACTATAACAAATAAATATAGCGGGCATTTAAAATCCTCTTTACTCTTTGAGGCACTTATAGAAAAGCAAAGGGCTGAGGGCAGAGCACTATGATTACCTTTTTTTATTATTAGTAAAGGCTGAAAGCTCATGAACAAATATCGCACTATCAATGATAGCATGTTGGGTAAAAAATGAAGGGGAATCCATACTGAAAAGTAAATAAAACAGAATTCTTCCCCAGTCACTTAAGATTATCGCAAAAATCACTCGAAATAGTTTATTATGGAATTTTGCGTAACCGGAATTCTTTTATTGTTTAACGTTTTTGTTGTTCTTTGTGTTTAGTTATAAACAGGTCTGCTTAATAAGAAAAAACAGTGACAAAAAAAAGTACCTTCACCAAAAACTAAGTCTCAAAGTAAGCCTTCACCATGTCAAGTGATTTTGAAAGATCTATGAAGAGATAAAAGACATAAAGGCGCTTTCTGAAGCCCTCATATTTGTTACTAAGCAGCTCATCACAGTTGCCGTGATAGCTGCATCCAACTAACAAGTGGACCACTAAAAAGTCTCTCTCTCTCTCTCTCTCTCTCTCTCTCTCTCTCTCTCTCTCTCTCTCTCTCTCTCTCTCTCTCTCTCTCTCTCTCACTTTCTCTTTTCTCTCTCTCTTTCTCTTTTCTCTCTCTTTCTCTTTTTTTTCTCTCTCTCTCTCTCTCTTTCTGTCTATCATGCTCTATTTCCCTCTGTTTCTTTATTTCGCTCTCCTTCTTTCTCACATTCTCTGTCCCTATTAATCGCTCTCTTTTCCTCTCTCTCGCTCTCTTTCATCTTTCTCTCCCTTTCTGTCCCTATTAATCACTCTCTGTCCATCTCAGTCCCTCTCTTTCACTCTCTGTCCCCCTCTATCTCTTTTTCTTCCCCTTCTCTCTCTATTTAGCTCTCTCTCTCTCTCTCTCCATCTATCTCTCTTCGTCACTCTATCTCTCTCACTCTCTTGCTCTCTGTTCCTCTCTCTTGGTCTTCCTTCCCCACTCTCTCTCGCTCTCTGTCTCTCTTTTTCACTCTTTCTCCGGCTCTATCTCTCTTACTCTCTCTCTCTCAGTCTCTATTTGTCTCTATTGCCCTCTGTCTCTCTCTTTTACTCGATGTCCTTCTCTTGCTCTCTGTCACTCTCTATAACTCGCTGCCCCTTTATTGCTCTCTGCCCCTTTCTCCCGCTCTCTGTTCCTCTTTCTCATTCTATGTCCCTCTTTTTTGCTCTCTGTGTCTCTCTCTGGTTCCAACATGATCGTTGTAAAGATAATCTGTATTATGACTATAAACATACAGATTTGTCTTTGACAGTTACAGAGAGCTGTAATTCAATTTAACATTTTGTTTGTAATTAATTAAATAAACTTTTTCCAAAAAATATGTTTTTCAAAAAAAAGTAAAGAACTCCATTAAACCACATTAAACCAAAAATCAACAAAAATCGACTCAAAGAATATACCAATCATACAACTACCACAAATCAGTATCAATAAATAAATGAAACTCAAAACGAACAGAAATTAAAATGAAACAGTTTGTGGTAGCGAACTGTAAGTAAGGAGCGACCCGGCTCAATAATAACCAAAACTCTAAAATATAGAATTTTAATACCAATAGATATATCAAAAGAATTGGCTTTTTATGCTGATTTCAAATATATAAATTTCATTAAGTTTAATTTTACCCATCAAAGATTACGAGCCTGAGAAAATTTTCCTAATTTTCGAAAAAAAGGGAGAAACAACTCCTAAAAGCCAAGTGAAAATCACACCATCAGATTCTGCGTATCAGAGAACCCTACTGTATAGGTTTCAAGCTCTTATCTGTAAAAATGTGGAGTTTTGTATTTTTTGCCAGAAGAAAGATCACGAATGCGTGTTTAATTGTTTTTTTTTTCAGGGGTGATCGTATCGACCCAGTGGTCCTTGAATTTCGGGAGAGGGCTCCTTCGAACGGAAATTTAAAGTTCTAATGCCCTTTTAAGTGACTAAGAAACTGGCGGGAAACTAAATCCCCTCCCCCACCCCTTTTTTCCCAAAATCGCCCGATCAAAATTTTGAGAAAACCTTTTTGTTCATCATAGTTCAAAGGCCCAATAACCATGCCTTTGGGTATATCTCGCCCCCCCCCCCCACAGAGCCCCAGGGGAAAGGTCTTTAAGTTAAAAAAATTTCCCATTGTTTGCGCATAGTATTTGTTATTGGGATGTAGCCATATATTTTCGGGAGGGGGGGGGAAGATGAAATTTTATGATCTTTTCTTACACTGGAGAATTTTCCATGGGGAGGGAAGTCTCCAGTGAGTAAAATTGTCAGGAGAAATTATACACTGGGGGAATTTGCCAGAGTTCTTATACAAAACTCTTTTTATATGTCTTGATTTCTCTTTTCCGTCTCAATTTTACACGCAGAGTGGTTAAGAGTAATTGTCCGGGGTTAATTTTCACCGGGATTATATTGTCTAGAGGATATTTCCGTGGGGAGGGGGTTTCTCCGTGGAGATGGAGCCAGATTTCCAGCCATCATTTAAAAAACGATTAGATATTAAATTAAAAAAAAACAAGTTTTTAAACTGAAAGTAAGGAGCAAAATTAAACTCAAAACGAATAGAAATTATTACGTATATAAAGGGAATTGCCCCCTCCTCAACACCTCGCTATTTACCTAAAGTTTGAATTTTGTCCCAATTGTTTAATAATGATTCCTGACACACAAGGGCCGTTTAATTAGAAGAATAAGACACTTTTTTAAAAGTACTAAAAAAAACTTCAGCGTAAAGAGCGAGGTTTTTAGAAGGGGGCAATCCCCTTTACATGCGTAATAATTTCTGTTCATTTTAAGTTTTAACGTTGCTCCTTCCTTTCAGTTGAAAAAACTTGTTTGTTTTTTTTAACTTAATAAATAACAGAGTTAAACTCAAAACGAGTAGAAATTAACATGAGTAGGTTTCAAAACCCCTGTGCTTTCTAAAATCAAGAATATAATTTGCACTTTACTGAAAAAAAATAGAATGAATGGGCATTGTCAGTTTAATATACATAAGCTGATATTTATTCCTTAAAATCTTAATTTATTTTGATTTTTTAAAGTTATAAAATTAAAAAGATTTAAAAGAATTTTTTTCAGTAAAGTGCAAATTACATTCTTGCTTTTAGAAAGCAGAGGGGTTTTAACCCTACTCATACTAATTTCTGCTCATTTTGAGTTTGACTCTGCTATTCATTTCAAATTGAAATGAATAGCAGAGTTTCTGTTTGTTTAGACTTTCATTTATTTACTGATACTTATTTGTGGTAAAACTATGCTTGGTATATTATTTGATTCTATTTTTGTTTATTTTTGGTTTAATAGAGTTGTTTATTTTTGTTTTTTGAACTTATTTTGGAGAAAAAGTGTTTTTTAATTAATTTCGGTTCCTTTTATATTGACATAGTTTTTTTCAGGGAAAAAGAAAATAATAGTCTGAATCTTTCCGGTGTTCCTTTAAGAATTTATAGTTGGGCCTGCTATTTATATGCTGGATAAACTTTTTCAGCAATTTTTAACATCAAAAATTCTTTAAAAAATCATGACACAAATAGTAGTGTTTAATTTAGTCATAAAAATCCCTTAGTTGACTTGATAAATAATAATAAAAATTTCCAAAAATTATATCTATGCTCTTTCATAGCCTGGATACAATTACAATCTTTTGATTTAGTAAAATTTTAAGGAGCAGAAGTAGTAATAGAAGTAGCCCCGAAAATTTGGACTTAATACCCTCAGTCGTTCTTGGTATATTGTTGGGATTTCTTATTGGCAACCAGCATACAAACAGTGTGTTTGATTTAATTTTAAAGTAACATTTAGTTTTTAAGCATAATGGGCAAATTACATAACTGTGGGGGGTTGACCTACCCAATAACCCTAGAGATATAGTTCCTAGACCGTTCACTTATGCTGATCAAAGTGGCTGTCTTAGAATTTTGATTGGAAGTGTTGAGAAAATTATGAGCTAAATAGGACGGCTGATTGCCCTCCAATTATTTTTTACTCTTAAGAGGGCAATAGAACCTTTAATTTTAAATTAAATTAGCTCCTTTAAAATATCAATGACATTACTAGTTATGATAGAGCATCGCTGCCTATGTCCTTATATCTCCTATAGTGCTTATATGCCCTTTTAACAACTATATGCATATAGGTTTTTCGCTTAATTGAAACTCCTCCTAAACGTTCCCTAAAAGTTTTAACTTAACGCCATTAGTGTAGTTACTTACAGTAACAGTAGAAGCAACATTAAATGAATCTAAATTACAGTATCTAAATCACAGTATCTAAACAGTATCTAGCTCAAAATCAACAACCTATGAAGGTATGAAGGTGATATTTTCAGAGAATATTTCTGTTGTACGGATGATAACCTACTATTGATATGCAGGTTGTCAAAAGGGCATTTCAGCAATATCTTAAGAACAGTTTCGTGCGTGAATTTAAAACTTACTACGCTTGTTGTGGGGGATGTTGAACTAACCAAAAGACAATATTTGCCTCATAATACTAAAGCTTCTACAACTACTGATGCTATTACTATTATTGGTGCTGCTGCTACAACTGCAACTAAAGCTAAGACCACTACTGTTTACTGTACTCTTACTGCTACTATTATATCTACTGGTGCTACTGTTACAACCAATAAACCTGAGGATATTAAGGTGAAAATTTGGGGCAATATTGTAAGTGCATTGAAATAAATCGAAACACACTATGCCCATATAGGTTGTCAAGAGGACGTATCGGCAATTCTTCAGGACCGATTGATAGCATAAAGTTAAAAATTTCATCGTTTGTTGAAGGGTATGTTGAAAAAAGGTGCTATTTGCATACTGCTACTAATGCTACTACTGCTACTACAATTTTTGCTACGCATAATTACTAAACTTTTCAACAATGCTGAAAAAATTGATGTCTCAAAACTTTATTTAGATATTTGTTATAGGAAATGATGGGCGTTGGGGGGGGGGGGCTCTCTGAAATCACTTTGACTCTTAAAAAAGGTACTATAACTTCCAATTTAAAATCAAATGAGACCCATCTGAAAATATAGCGACCACCCATTCCATAAAAACCTTATATGCCCCAAGTGCATAACTTAATCCCGTTACCCCCGGGCTCCGAGGGGCTGAGCCAACCCTGGGAGCATTGTTATATGCTCTTTAGACTATTTTAAACAAAATTGCCATTGCACAGTTTCAATCGGATGCATTTGGTGAAAAGAGAGGCGGTTGGGTGGTGGTATGCTACTTGACCTCCATCACTATTGACCCTTAAAAGGTAATTAGAACTTCCAACTTCGACCAAATGAGCCACCTCTAAGGCTTATATAAGAATCCCTTCCATAAGAACCGTAAATGCCTCAGAGGCATAGTTTACAACCCTCGTCCTCAGGCTCTGGTGGTTTGTATCAACCTTAAAAGCCTTTTTATATGATATTTGGACTATTTTAAATAGAAGCACTGTCTAAAAAAATATCTGTTGGATACATCATAGGCATTGCAATAGCGCTGCCTAAGTAAAGAACGATGTTGCCACAATGTATTATTTATTTATTTTTTTCCTTTAGATCAGGACATTTCACATCGAAGGAGTTGTCGTAGAAACTTCAAAAAGGGCTCATTTGATTGGAACTTGAAATGGCTAGTGCCCTTTTTAATATTCGAAAGTCATTGGAAGGCAGCTAACAACCCTTCCACGCCCACCATTTCCCCAAATACATCCAATCAAAGTTTTAAGATAGCCATTTTCTTCAACGTAGTTGATTTCCAGATGGAAATTATGTTGTTGAGGAGGACACTCTCCTCACAACCATTACGGCAAGGGTTGTAAGTTATGCCCTGGGGAAATATGATTTTTATAGAAAGCTTTGTCATATAAACTTCAAAAATGGCTCATTTGAATTGAAATTCAAAGGGCTAGTGCCCTGTTTAATAGTAAAAAAACATTGGTGGGCAACTAACCCCTCTCTCACGCCTCCAATCGCCTCCAACACATCCAATCAAAGATATTAGCCATTTTGTTCAACTTCGTTGAAAGTTCTGAAAATTTTGTCTTTGAGGATGACAACCCCCCACATTCATCAGGTAAGTTATGCCCTAGAGGTACATAGGGTTTTTATAGAAAGTGTTGTCGTTGAAACTTCAAAAAGGGCTCATTCAATTCGAAATTGAAATGGCTAGTGCCCTTTTTAATATATAAAAGTGATTAGAAGGCAACTAACACCCCTTCCACGCCCACCATTTCTCCAGACACAAGCTTATATGCCCTGGGGTCATATAAGGCTCTTATAGAAAGCGTTGTCGTAAAAATTTTCTAAAAGGACTCATTCAATTGGAAATTAAAATGGCTAGTTCCCTTTTCAATAGTTGAAAATGATTGGAGGGGAACTAACCCCATCTCACGCCCACCAGTTCCCCAAACATATACAATCAAAATTTTGAGATAGCCATTTTTTTTCATTGTTGTTGAAATTCCTGGAAATTATTTCTTTGAGGAAGACAACCCCAGCCCTCAGGGCAAGGGTTGTCTGTTATACCCTGGGGGCATAAAAGGCTGTAATAGAAAGCATTTTTGTAGAAACTTATAAAGGGCTCATTCGATTGGAAATTGAAAGGGCTAGTGGCCTTTTTAATAGTCGAAAGTGATGATGTTGTAGAAACTTCCAAAAAGGCTCATTCGATTGGAAATTGAAAGGGCTAGTGTCCTTTTAAAAGTCGAAAGTGAATGGAGAGCAACTAACCCCCCTCTCACGCCCACTCTTTCCCAAACACATTCAATCAAGTTTAGAGATAGCCATTTTCTTCAACCTAATTGAAAGTTCTGGAAGTTAATAATACATATTGTGTATTTGAGGATAACAAACCCCCAGAGCCCCCAGGGCAAAGGTTGTAAGTTTTGACCTGGGGGCATATAAGGTTTTTACAGATAGCTTTGTCTTAGAAACTTCAAAAGGGGCTCATTCAATATTAAATTGGTAGGGCTAGTGCCCTTTTTAATAGTAAAAATTGAATGGAGAGCAACTAGCCCCTTTTACGCCCACCATTTCCCCAAACACATTCAATCAAGTTTGGAGAGAACCATTTGGTTCAACGTAGTTGAAAGTTCTGGAAGTTGAAAATATATAATATGTATTTGAGGATAACAAACCCCCCAGAGCCCCAAGGGCAAAGGTTATAAGTTATGCACTGGGAGCATATAAGGTTTTTACAGATACTGTTGTCTTAGAAACATCAAAAGCGGCTCATTCAATTAAAAATTGAGACGGCTAGTGTCTTTTTTAATATTCAGAAGTGATTGGAGGGTAACTAAGCCCCCTCTTACACCCAATATTCCCTAAACACATCCAATTAAAATTTTCAGATAACCACTCTGTTCAACGTAGTTCAAAGTTCTGCAAATTAGGTCTTTAAGGATGACACTCCCCCCAGAGCCCTAAGAGCTAATTTCGTAAGTTATGCCTTGGGGACATATAAGGTATTATTGAAGACTTTGTTGTAGAAACTTCAAAAAATGATCATTCGAATGGAAATTCAAAGGTTAGTGCCCTTTTTAATAGTCAAAAGTAATTGAAGGACAACTAATCCCACTCTCATGCCCACCATTTCCCCAAACACATCCTGTCAAAGTTTTGAGATAGCAGTTTTGTTTAACGTAGTTGAAAGTTCCGGAGATTATGTATTTGAGGATGACAAACCCCCTAGAGCCCCCATGGTAAAGATTGTAAGTTATACCCTGGGAGCATAAAATGTTTTTATAGATATCATTGTCGTAGAAACTTCAAAAGGGGCTCATTTGATCGTAAAATGAAAGGGCTATTGCCCTTTTCAATAGCCAAAAGTATTTGGAGAGAGAAGCCTTCCACCCTAAACCATTATCTCCCCAACTATTTCCGATCAATATTTTGATAGGGACATTTTGTTCAATGTAGTTGAAAGGTCTAAAAATTATGTCTTTGAGGATGACAATCCTCCCCCCATAGCCCTTAGGACATGGGTCGTTAGTTATGCCTTTGGGACATAAAAGGTTCTTATAGAAATTTTTGTAGTAGAAGCTTCAAAAAGGGCTCATTTGATTGGAGATTGAGAAGATTAGTGCTTTTTTAATTACTAGAAAGTAATCAAAGTGCAAATACCCCCCTCTCCCACGCCCATAATTTCTCCAAATACTTCCAATCAAAACTTGAGATAGCTATTTTGTCCAGCGTATCAAAAGAGTCTGAAAATTATGTCTTTGAGGATAACAAAAACCTCAGTCTTTAGGGTAAGGGTTGTAAGTCGTGCCCTGGGGAATATAAGGTTTTTCTAGAAAGCCCGGCTATATAAACTTCGGAAGGGGCTCATTGTATTGGTAATCAGACGCTCTAGTGTTCTTTTTAAGAGTAAAAATGATCAGAGGGCAGCAATCCCGCCCCCCCCACACACACGTCGTATTGTCTGAAATGCATTTAATATCAATTTTGAGATAGCTATCCTATTCAAAATGGTCTAAATATCATATAAGAAGGCATTTGGGGTTGAAACAATTCCCAGAGATTAGGGGCAAGGGTTGTAAGCTGTGCCAAGGGGTTATTTGAGGCTATTATGGAAGGAATGGTTGTTTAAGTTTAGAAGAGGCTCAATCTTTCTCCCTGAAAAAGACTATGTCAATATAAAACGAACAGAAATTAATTAAAAATCCTTTTTCAGCAAAAGAAGTTTTAAACAAAAGTGTAAATTATGTCTGTGAGGAAGACGCCCCTCCTCCCTAATCTGCCGGGGAAAGGGTTGTAAGTTGTGCCTTTGGGGCATATAAGGCTCTTATAAAAGGGTGGTCGTACATGCTTTGGAGGGAACTAATTGGATTGGTAATAATAAGTTCTAGTGCCCTTATTAAGACTCAAAGTGATCAGAACGCAGCTACCCCCTGCTACTCAAAACCAGAAACACGTTGTATTTTCCTGAGATTAATAAAAAAAAACTGTTTACACAAAATAAGTTTAAAAAAAAAGTAAAGAACTCCATTAAACCAAAATGAACAAAAATAAAATCAAATAATCTACCAAGAATACAAAGTACAACTACCATAAAACAGTATCAATAAATAAATAAAACCAAAAACAAACAGCAATTAAAATAATTAAGATTCAAACTCAAAACGAGCAGAAACTAATATGAGTTGGGTTCTAAACCCCAAGCTTTCCAAAAGCCAGAATAAAATTTGTACTTTACTGAAAAAACTTCGTTTAGTTGTTTTAACTTTTTCTACTTTAAGAAATCAAATATCAATTAAGATTTTAAGGAATAAATATCAGCCTATGTATATTAAACTGGCAATGGAGATTTTCTTCTTTAAATTCATTTGAATTTTTTCCTTAAGAACCTTACATACCCCCTGGGCATAACTTGAAACCCTTGCCCCTAATCTCTGGGGTTTTTTCAACCCCAAAAGCCTTGTTATATGATATTTAGACTATTTTGAATTGAATGGCTATCTCAAAATTTATGTTAGATTTATTTCAGGACAATACGACATGTGGGTGTTTGGGGGGGGGGGATTGGATACTCTCCGATCACTTTGAATCTTAACAAGAGCACTAGAGCTTCTGATTATCAATCCAATGAGCTCCCTCCGAAGTTTGTATGACCACGCTTTGTATAAGAACCTTATATGCCCCTAGGGCATGACTTATAACCCTTGCCATAAGGGCTGGAGTGATTTCTTATCCTCAAAGACATGATTTTCAGACCTTTCAAATACGATAAACAAAATGACTATCTCAAAATTTTTATTGGAAGCGTTTGGGGAGATGGTACAAGTAGGGAGGGGGGCATTTGCCCTTTGATCACTTTTGACTATAACAATAGGACTATCCCTCTCAATTTTTAATCGAATGAGCTCCTTTTCAAGCTTCTACGACAAAACTTTTCTATAAAAAACTTACATCCCCTAGAGCCATAACTTACAACCCTTGTCCTGAGGGCTATGGTTGTCATCCTCAAAGACATAGTTTCTGAGCCTTTCAACTACATTGACCAAAATGGTCATATTAAAATGTAAACCGAAAATATTTGGGGAAATGATGGGAGAGGAGGGATGATTCTCCTTCCCAATACTTTCGACTATTAAAAAGGGCAATAGCCCTCTCAATTTCCAATCGAACGAGCCCTTTTTGAAGTTTTTACGAGAATACTTTCTATAAGAACCTTATAGGCCCCGAAGGCATAACTTTCAACGGTAACACTGAGGGCTGTGGGGGGGGGTGTCTTAAAAAGACGTAATTTCCAGACCTTTCAACTACGTTCAAAAAAAAGGCAATACCAAAATGTTATTCGGAAACTTTTTGGGAAATGATGGGCGCTGGGGGGGGGGGGGGGGGTAATTCGCCCCCCATTGCGTTTTAAAATTAATAAGGGCATTAGCCTCCTCAATTCCCAACTTAATATAAATAACTAAGTATGACGGCACTAGAACCTTAATGTCCAAACCGGCGGTGCTGATCTCCGTTTCGTGGCCCATCATCCAGGAAGTGCAATGGGGGCTGCTGGCCAGCCGTCATGTGCTTTCGCACAGCCTTCCTTCTTACGTTCCCCAGGTTTCTCCAGGTACCCATTTAGAGCTGGGTCGACGTTGGCTACGCTTCCAGAGTCACACCACTGATCCGCGTCCCAAACCTAAATAACGGGCCACGCCAGGGATCAAACCCGTGCCCTCTGGACAAAGAATTCTCAACCCAGCGCAAGTCCACTTAGCCAGGACGGCTTTTAGCTAGGACGGGAATTGAAGGAGCCGTTTTTGAAGTTTCTACGACAACACTTTCTATAAAAACCTTATATGCCCCCAGTGTATAACTTAAAACCTTTGCCTAGGGGCTTTGAGGGGTTTGTCATCCTCAGAGACATAATTTTCGGATCTTTCAACTACGTTGAACAAAATGATATCTTAAAATTTTGATTGGATGTGTGAGAGGGGGTTTAGTTGCACTCTAATCACTTTCTACAATTAAAAATGGCACTAGCCTTTTCAATTTTCAATTGAATGAACCCTTTTTGAAGTTTTTACGACAACGCTTTCTATAAAAACCTTATATGCCCCTAGGGCATAACTTACAACCCTTACCCTGAGGGCTTTGGGAAGTTGTCATCCTCAAAGACCTAATTCCTAGAACTATCAACTACGATGAACAAAATGGCTATCTCAAAATTTGTGTTGGACGTGTTTGTGGAAATAGTGGGCGGGAGAGGGGGTTAATTGCCCTTCAGTCACTTTTGACTATTAAAAAGGGCAATAGCCCTTTCAATTTCAAATTGAATAATCCCTTTTTGAAGTTTCTACGGCGACGCTTTCTTTATATATCTTATATGCTCCCAGGGCATAACTTAAAACCCTTGCCCTAAAGTTCAGTTATGAACTCGCTTCCGCTGTGTTAACATCTAATTGGTGTTTTCAATTTCTGTATTTCCCAGTCGAAATTTCCCGTGTGTAACTTGAACATTTACAAACCGTGCATTTCCTTGGAATTTCCTAAGTGATATTAGTGACCTTGATTCTTGTTAATTGGATTATAGGATTTGGATTATTGTCCTGAATAGTGAAAGAAATAAGAGGTGAGATTTTAAGTTCCAAATAGCTCCTGTCTGACACAAAGGAACCTCCTGAAAAAGACATAGATGTCTCACCTTTCCTGCCTTCAAAAAGCAACTTAACTAGAGCCTCCACTCCCCACCCCAACCCCTATGTCTAAATCAACCCCATATCTTAAGGGGATACAAGCCCTAAATATCATTCCAGCTAAAAGTACCGGTGAAACCCCTGGCAAAAAAAGAAAAAGCGATAAATAGAAGTTCAAATAGGGATAAAATCCTTTTAATAGACAGTGATGATGATAACAGTGATAGAAATTCACAAAAATACCAGATATATCGGTCACATATACAATGATGGTCATCAGTAGTAAAACTGATGACGCTTTTGAGTTTTACTACTGATGACGGTCATTGTATATGTGACCGAAATATCTGGTATTTTTGTGAATTTCTATCACTGTTATCATCATCACTGTCTATTAAAAGAATTTTATCCCTATTTGAACTTTTATTTATCGTCATGGAAAGGCAGTGTGGTCTCTGAAATTATATAAGAAAAACTGATGCGATTAGATCACCCCTGAAGATCCCCAACCCGAGAGTATATCACTCCCTGATGATTCCCAACCAATTGAATTGCTTCCTAGCTCTTTAGATCAGCCATACTATTACATTGTGACCATCGAGAAAACCAATGGTCAACCCTTTACTAGAGATCGGTTAATGGATATTAGAAAGCCTATATTTTTACTAGCTAACTCAATTTTTGAAGTAGTTTTCCTAAAAAACGATCTGATAGATCTTTATTTTACCTCTCACAAGGCTGCAGATTCAGTCCTTTCAAGTTCCAAGGAATTAATCATTGAGGGTTCCAAAGTTTTTGCCACTTCAAAACAAGTAGAAAAGTCCTATAAATATGTGGTTTATGGTTTTGACACCGGTATACCTATAGAGGAATTTACAGCTGCACTGATTAATTCTTCGGGTCATCCCGTCCAACCACCAACAGCCACAAGACTCAGCTTGAAAAATGATGGTAATCTTATAACCAGTCGCTCAGTGCTTATTGTATGCAAAAACGAGTTGTAAAGAGAAGTTTTTCTGTATGGTATGGCCCTTCACCATAAGTCCTATAAGCCAAACCCCTACATTGTACAATATGTCTAGCTCATGGTCATAGCAAAAATAATTGTAAACAGTCACTCCAATCTTGTCGAAAATGTGGTAAACCTAGCCACGTTACAGAAAATTGCACCGAGAAAGACGCCTACTGTAAAAATTGTAATAATAAGGGGCACACGGCACTTGAGAAGCAACTTTGTCTGGCCTATCATAAGAGAGCCGAGATCCTCCAAACCTCTGTGAGATTGAACTGGCCCTACTCTGTCGTAGCAGCTACAATCCCTAGACACCCAATTCCAAGTCTACCCTTAAATAGCCAAACTGAAGTTTCAAAAAACCAGAGGAGAAAAGTCCCATTCCCAATAGATAAAGGCTTCTCTTTTATCCAATGGTCCAGTCAATTTCCTCAACTTGAGGCCAAATCGCAGCCTTTCTCTTCCCAACTTCCAGTTTTATCACATCCACAAGCTATTCATCATCATAAACAAGAATGGCAAAGGCTAGCCCCATACCTCGCAGTGTCCCATCTTATCGAAGTTGGAGGTGAACCAGTGGAACTGAAAAACATCCTTAAAAAAGGCCATTACTACGCTCCTAGGAGAGGAAATCTGACAAAAAGCTACGGTCCAAATTTTATCCTTCAAAGAAGGCATGGAATGCCATTCTAACTCAACATTTTCTACGATTCCAACTGTTACCAAGTCCCCCAGAAATTTGAAAGAATCACCAGCACCTGAAACGATGGTAGAAGCAACAAGCCATAGCAGAAAAAAAACAAAAAACAAGAAAAACCCGACCAACATAGTAACACAGACATTGAAGACCCCTCACGAAGTCTCTTCGGGTGAGGATGAAGTTCATAGCAAAACGCAAGCGAGAAGATACCCAACAAGAATGCCTGACGACTAATTAATGGGTGACTGTTGGGACCTTTGGCCTCTTTTGTTTCAGAAAAATGCCTTTTTATAAATTTAACTTCATTTATGTTGAATATCTAAACCCCCAGGAAAACTTTTATTACGATGTCTGAAGAATCCACTAATTAGCGAGTGGTTGAAAAAGCCAGTTGAGCGATGACTCATACTGCTTAAATTTAGAGTTTAAAAGGCTTCAAAGGAAGCTGGGAGTCTGATTTCATTCGGCCATTCATCGCATTTGGTCAGGGGTGCGCGCGCAAGCGCGCGTCTTAAAGTGTATTGGTTAATTTTAAGATTTCTACCTTTAGTTCCGTTTTGAGTTCTTATACAGCGTGACTTGAATATAGTAAGAATTTTTTATATTATGTACTCTTTTAACTTTTCAGCCTAAATCGAGTCTAAAGAGATAGTTAGAAATCTTATCGGTAACCCTTGGCTTTTAAAAGTGGCCCTGAACCATTCGATCACGCTAGTAGGTATGAAACCGTTGGAGTAACCGCGGAAATCCCACTATTTTGGGCCGACGAGGGATCTCCCCCTCCAGTAAGTGGCATAGCAGCCCCTTTGCGCCATTTTTGCCTTTAAAAGTGGTGAGCCCCGCACCATAAACCTCCAATATTTGGTGCCAGCGGTACCCACACGTCCAATAAGTGGTGGCAGCTAGAAAAGGACCTATCAACAGCACTGATAGCAAAAGAATTTTGCGTTTTCGAAGAGACGGGTTAATTTGGCCTAGAAAGTAGCCTATTGTGGTAACACATAAAAAGACAAAAATACGCAATCAATTAATAGAATTATGAAGGTCTATAATGGGCTGTGTGCCTTGCTAGACAAATATAAAAAAGAATAACGTGAAGTTAATTGAATTGAATTTCTGGGTTGGAGAATATCCGTATTGAAAAGTATTACGGGGTTTAAGGACAGATAAGATAACATTGAAATTTGGGTCATTATTTGAGTGAATTGGCGGACTTAGATATAATCTTCAGTGACGAAGGTTGTAAGAGTATTCAGGACGGCCAATTAGGAGAATTTGTCAGTTTGTGCGCACATGGGACAAGAAAGGTGGGAGGCACCTGTCCTAATGAGTAATCTGCCGCGGAGGAGATTATATTTGGAATACGAGTATCCGGGGAGGATACGTGATTTGTTTTGCAGGGTACTTTCCCTGTTTGAATTTTGACCAGCTAATTCACTAGTAGAATATTCGCGCAGTTTTTCTATTTGTTTTCTAATCCAGCCCCTTTTAATGCGTTTTTTAGAGATATATTTCACTCACGTAAAACTACTTGTTGAGAAAGAAGTTTTTAATCCCAAATGAAGTCTAGACAGTCCAGTTATTTGAAAAATTGTTGAACTTGCTAAGATTGACTAACTGAATAAGAAATAATATAATCGTAAAGAAGTATACGCGGTAAAATGAGAGGTTACGAAATAAACAAGGAAGAAATAATATGTGGAAAAAAAAGACGAACTCATCCCTCGGAGGCTGTGCCAAATGAAGGGGTGTTGCGGGATAGATATTAGCACAGATATGGAACAAATAAATTCAGAAAATGAGTTAAGAAGAAATAATGACAAATGGAAATTTGAAATAATGTCGGACAAAGATAAGTTTAACTCAAGACCGAGAAGGGCGGGTGAAGCCCATAGAAAAAGTAGGAAAATAGAAAGAAAGGCAAATATGGAGGCCTTTGAGAGAGAGCACCGAGTATATAAGAAAAAAATGCAGGCTGAGAAAGATGAAATTAGAAAGAATAGAAAATAGGACGGAAAGGCTAGAGTAGCCTATAAAGAAAGAGACAATACGGATATAGAACGAACAGATTCAGAAAATGAATTAAGAAGAAATAATAACAGACGAAAACAAAGTAGTCCGAATAGAAGGAGCAGTATTGAATCGAGATCCAGCAGGGGCTCGCGAAAAAGTAGTCAAATAGATATGTCACAACGTATATTAAAGTTCATAAGGAATGAGAGGATAGCTAGAGAACGAAAAGAAGAAGCTGATAGAATAGCCAGAGAACGAAAGGAAAGGCTGATAGAATAGCCAGAGAACGAAAAAAGGAGAATGATAAAATAGCTAGAGAGAAAGAAGAAAGATATCACCAAGAGTTTAAAAGAACCATGATAGGCCTAATAGAAACCCGCTGGGGAATTCAGAAAGTGAGATTTTATCACAACTAAATTCTAGGCTGTCAGATAGCCATAATAATTTGTCTAAGAATCAATCGCGAGAAAATGAAAATTACCAAACATTAAACACTTTTACGAGAAAATATACAACTTCGCTGACTAGGGGGGAAGATGGACCGGCCCATAAAACAAATTGGGAGGCTACGCCGCCCTGTCGGAAAAACGAAATACTTGATACGCGTGTTCATAATGTTGATAATCCACAAAAATGGGATGCGGAAGTAAAAAGACCAAAAAATATTGAAAATAATACGCGCGAGAATGATTTTTTGAGAAAATTTCCAGAAAATGGAAAACTTGAAAACACTTTTAATGAATATGAGACGCTAACAAGTACAAGCCAGAATGAAGCGCTGATTGTACAAGAGAAAAAGGAGACTAAATTTATTGTACGCGCTTTTCCTCGGAAAGTTCGAGAAATTTTAGTAGAATATGAAAAACCAAATGTCGGAGTTCAATTCCCATTTGATGACGAAATATTTGTTTCTGTGGTAAAAGTAAAGAGAAGTTAAAGGGAGAAAAGAGATATTAAACGGATCTACAATGAAGTGATGCGGTCAAAGATGGTGGACACTGGAGTCCAAATCAGATTTAACAATGATTTATTATTTTGTGCGAATAACAGAATTGAAAAAATTAGAGATGAAAAGAGGAGTGTAAAAAAGAAAAAAAAGTTTGAGATTCAGCCTGCAGTGGCGAAAAATAAAAAATTATCTGGGCTGTGCCTAGCTAAAATAAATAATAAGGGCGAAAAAGAGGTCCAAGATCCACAGGAAAAATTGCAAAATTACAATAAAACGGAAAAACTTAGGAGGGAGGAGAAGACCCATGACAAATTAAGAGAAACTACAGATAATCATGACATAGAATTGACTTGTCAACAACGAGTTACGGAAAGATTGAAGGGTACTGAATTTTGGGTTGGATCGAAGAAATTTGGGAAGGAATCTGATATTGGTCTGATCAACTCAAAAGAGGGGTTTGTTCCTTTTTGAGGGGGAGGAATCCCTTTGGGAAGATCCCCTACGGGAAGACGTGAAAGATTACCCTTTTCCTCAATGCACAACTGGCGGACAAGTTGTGATCCCTTTACTGAAGTCTTGTCTTTCCAGTCTTCAATTTCATCTTCATCCCTTATCGCCGAGCATTATTTATTCAACTATTTTAGGGGGCAAGACCCAGAAAAACGCGATTCAAGATTCGCTCAGATTGTTACTTCATTTTCCTGAACTCTTATCGTTTTCACAGGGCTGTGTATTTTCAGCCTTAGACTGTTTGAAATTATGCCAAGGGGCAATTTGCTTTTTTATTGAGATGCGGGGTTGTTTCCACAGATGGAAATTAAGAAGCTAGTGCAGCCAATTTTTCACGATGGCTGGCATCATCGAAAGTGCCAGGAACTGATTCTCTGCTCCTCTCAAACGTAAATTTGTAAGAGCAAGAAATTTTTTGTTTTTGATTGCGCTGTGCACAATGAATTTCTACGAATCTTGGGAACTTCAATTTTCAAAACCAAATCCGGATGCTATACGATCTAGACCATGGTGGTTCTACGGTAGAGACGTGGGGATGACGACGAATCCTGAGCCAAGCGGTGGAAGTACAGGCATTGGTAGAAGAAAGAAGAGAAGATAAACAAGTTTGGTGATTTTGAAGTTGGTGTTATTTATTTATGTTTCTATTTTGTGCTCTGACCCATGGCGGAATGGCGGTCATGTTTCTTAGGAGGGAGGTGTTGGGACCTTTGATCCCTTTTGTTTCATAAAAATGCCTTTTTATAAATTTAACTTCATTTATGTTGAATATCTATCCCCCCCAGGAAAACTTTTATTACGATGTCTGAAGAATCCACTAATTAGCGAGTGGTTGAAAAAGCCAGTTCAGCGATGACTCATACAGCTTAAATTTAGAGTTTGAAAAGCTTCAAAGGATGCTGGGAGCCTGATTTGATTCGGCCATTCATCGCCTTTGGTTAGAGGTGCGCACGCACGCGTGCGTCTTAAAGAGTATTGGTGAATTGTAATATTTTTGCCTTTAGTTCCGTTTTCAGTTCTTATATAGTGTGACGTGAATGCAATAGGACTTTTTTATACTATATATTCTCTTAACTTTTCAGCTTAGGTCAAGTCTAAATAGGTAGTTATAAATATTATTGGTATTCCTTGGCTTTTAAAAGTGGCCCTGGACCATTCCATCACGCTAGTAGATATGGACCCGCTGGATGACCTGTATAAACCCCACTATATTTAGCCGACGAGGGATCTCCCCCTCCAGTAAGTGGCATAGCAACCCCTTTGCGCCATTTTTGCCTTTAAAAGTGGTGACCCCCGCACCTTAAACCTCCGATAAGTGGTGCCAGCGGTACTTACACTCCAATAGTGACTTTTCGTTTTTAACTAATTTATCCCTTTCTAATAACATTGCTTTTAATTATTCTGATATAGAAAGTAATCAGCATGCCAACCCTATAAGCAGTACCTTAACTTATGCTAGTTGTAAATACCTTGATATTCTCGATTTTGCTACCAATGTGAAGCCAAAACTAGTAAATAGTTATTCCCTTAATGTTATTTGTTTCAATATCAGAAGCATCCGGGATAAGTGGCTCAAGTTTAAAGATTTAATTTCATTCAATGGTGTCTGCCCTTTTGACGTAATAGGATTAAAAGAGACATGGCTTTCCGATAATGATGACACTAGTGATTTTTTACTCCCTGTTTACCAAATAATACCCAGGAGATTGACAAAGTGTTCTGAGGGTATCTCATAAATTTTACCAGGCTATCAGAGTGCGAATCTATTTTCTCTACACAAATAAATTTCAGATGTATTCATTCAATAATTGTTAACATAGTTATCAGCCAAAATTCCTATATACTCTCCTTATTTTATAAACCTCCTCCATTTCCGACCTCATGTTTTTGTAATCTGTTTGATGATTTCTCTAATTTTATTAATCTACCCCATAAAAAGGCAATAGTTCTTGGGGACTTTAATTGTAACCTACTCAATGTTGGTAAAAACATTGAATCTGACACTTTATTTGAATCCGTAACCACGAGTGGTCTTCTACCCACAGTTTTTTTTTTCCCAGTAGAGTCGATCCTGTGAGATCAACTTTAACATTAATTGATAACATTTTTGTATCCACTTCCCTGGGGAGTGACCTGAACCTCAAATATAATATTTTCTGATCTGTCAGGCCATTTTCCTATTTACTTGTCAATACCTTCGCAACCACTACGCTCTAGATTTAATATCCCAACACCTACTAGAAACAACAGCTCTGCAAATATAACCCATTTTATCGATTGCCTAAAAATCACTGACTGGTCTGATGTTTTAAATTGTCAAGAGGTAAATTCTGCCACAAATGGTTTTGCGCAAAGGCTTAGTGAGATTATCCATTCAACTTTTCTTATTCGTAAACATAACCGAAAAACTCTCCCTATATGCCCCTGGATGTCACATAGCCTCATTGTCTCCTCATATCGTAAAAACAAATTATATAAGTTAGCCTGTTATTATAAAAACTTATACACTAAACTCATCCGTGAAGCGAATAAAAATTATTATTGGACAAAAATTCTCAATTGCAAAGGAAACCTGAAAAAGATTTGGTCCACCATTAATGGTATACTCTCAAAAAATAGAAAATCAAAGTCTATACCTATTTGCCTTAAAGACACAAATCATAGATTAATTGACCCTTTACATGCACCTGACGCATTTAATAATTATTTTTCTAATGTTCCTCATACTGATTCCCACTCCTCCTTACAGGCTGTGTTCCCTTGCTTCAATTCTAGATCCATGTTTTTCTGCCCAACTGATAACAATGAGGCACTTCAAATCATCAGTTCTCTTCCTATTAGTTTTATACCTGACTTTCTTGGATTAAGTAATAAGCTCCTGAAGACCATATCTCCTTTTGTTTACGAGCCCATCGAGCACATTGCTAACCTATCTTTAACCCACGGAGTTTTCCCTGATTTACTAAAGTCAGCCATTGTTATTCCAGTTCTCAAAAAGGGCGATCCAACTGAGATGGGTAATTATCGTCCAATCTCAATTCTTCATGTTATATCCAAAGTACTCGAGAGAATCATCTTCAGACGTCTGTCTCCCTTTCTGTTTGACATTCAGCACTCGATTTCCTTGATTTCTCCTCACCAATATGGCTTTAGGCCAAAATTTTCAACTTCTCATGCTCCAATTGACACCACACAGTTCATACGCTCACAACTCGAACTTAAAAAAACTGTGTTGGGTTTATTTTTGGATTTTTCTATGGCCTTTGACACGGTCAATCATAGTATTTGAATAACTAAATTAAATAGTTACGGTATTTGTGGTATTACCCTCTCTTGGTTTGATTTTTATCTATCTGGAAGGGTACAGAGTGTAAGATTAGGTGGAGTATCATCTCAGCCCATACCTGTTCGGAGGGTTGTCCCGCAAGGCTCCGTTCTAGACCCTATTTTATTTCTCCTATATATCAATGATCTTGTTATGGACCTGGGCCCTTCAGTGTATCTTGCTGATGACAGCAACTTCTTCATCACTGGCAACAATTTACCATCGGCAATAACCTCTGCACAAGTCCTTCTGAACAGAGTCCAGGCATGGTGCCTTACGAATAACATGACCATTAATAGCAAAAAAAGTCAAGTAGTATTATTCAGAACCCCCTACAACAAAGACATAGCCCAACCTGCTCTTGGTCTCAAGTACTCCTCTGACATCCTCCCACAAGTGGAGGTTGCCAAGTTTCTTGGTGTATCTTTTGACTCATGCTTGTCCTTCTCTAATCATATTTCTTACATCATAGCAATAATTTTGGGACAAGTAGCTATGATTAACCGTGTGAATTATTTTCTTCCTCCTGACATCCTAGTTACCCTCTATTATTTCTTTATTTTTCCTTAATTTTCTTATTACGGATCAGTTTGGGGAAATACAAACCGGTCTTTTACTAAAAAACTCAAATTTGCCCAAAACCGTGCCATTAAAGCAATTTTTTTGGCTTCCCCGTCTATATCCAACCCGTGGTTTGTATTCAGATTTTGGCATAGCTCCACTTGATCATATCATACAAAATCTAAACTTATCGCTTCCTTACTCTACTTTCCACAATAATCTTCCACCTCAACTACTAACCTATTGTAACATTAATAATTCGGAAGCCGACTGTCTCCGTTCATCCAATAGAGCCCTTATAATTCCTAAATACGTTTCTACTGCTGCCCAGCAATCTTCCATTTACAAATATATTATTCAATGGAAGAAAATACCCTCCAGTGTTGATCTAGCCACAAGTTTCTGCAAGCTGTATACAAATGAAACAAAACTTGATAATATAATTTAATCTTTCAATTTTTAACCAATTTGCTTTAATTACCCATGTTTTATTCTTCTACCTTTTTTTTCAATGTGACTTTATTTTTTTATTCCTTAACACGTTCGCTAGGATCTTTATTGTTATTGATGTTTGTGTTTTGTTTTTATTCGAATAAACTGAATTGAATTGAAAGACTGTCGGAGGGTTGTCTCCCTCAAAGACCTAATTTCCAGAACTTTCAACTACGTTGAACAAAATGGCCATTTCTAAATTTTGATTGGTTGTGTTTGGGGAAATATTGGGTGTGAGAGGGGGGTTGGCTGCCCTCCAATGACGTTCGACTATTAAAAAGGGCACTAGCCTTTTCAATTTCTAATCAAATTAACCCTTTTTGAAGTTTCTGCGACATCACTTTCAATAAAAACCTTATATTCAACCAGGGCAAAACATATATGTCCCTAGGGCAAAACTTACAACCCTTGCCTTGAGGGCTGTGGGGAGTGTCCTCCTCAAAAAATCTCTCTTGTGCTCTTCACGCTTCTCATTGAGTTTTTACTTCGCTCCGGTCATTTTGTTGGAGGGATACAATTGAATGAGAGGCGTACTGTCTTTGACGGTGATTTTGCTGATGGCATTGCGCTCCTCTCTCATCTAAGAGCCTACAACTGAACATCAACGAGTTCTCTAACAAAGCTGGGCGAGTTTGGATATCCACGCTGGGCATCATATAACAAAGCTGGGCATCCTGGATATCCACTGGTCCAAAAGAATTACAAACACCGCCATACATGAAAGGACGGAACAACCGCTAATAGTTGAAAAAATCCTAAGTAGTAGATGGCGATATTGGGCTAATATGGTCCGTATGGGATGGCAGGCTCCCCCATGATGTTTGGTGTTAGATCTCTGGCATTAGAAGACGTGGAGGACAGAGAAAGACGCTTGGCTGATCCCTAGAGAAATTGGCTGCTTTGGCGAGAACATCTCTGGAAGACCTGTGGTCTCAAGCTCTTCAGAGGTCGTCGTGGAGATGCACCGTCGTTGCCTTATGAGCCAGACGGCGTGAGAGGAACTAAGTCTAAGTAAGTACGTGGTAGCATCCCCTTCATACGTCTTGCTCATAATATCCAATCTTATCTCTGAATCTGCCAAGCGGCTCAAATTTCCTTTCTGTGCCATACCGCCACGTTATACACCAAAGGATAAGGATTATCATGTTACCGAAGTAGTGGCTTCATGGTCGTTGCTGTGGCTTAAAATTGCCTATTTTGGAATCAGGGCCGTTTCCAAATTTTTTCTTTCGGGGGTGCTTTACACAGGGATTTATTTTGAGAGGAGAGGGTACACAAAAAAAAACTTAAAAACGCATAAAAAATATGTTTATATCTATTTTTGTTACGTTTATACGTGTCTAACAAATATTTTGGGAGGGAGGAGGTTCAAACCCCTAACCCCCCTCCCTTGATGCGGCCTTGTTCAGGATGAACCCAGCCCCTTTTCCGTTCTTTTTCATAATTGTGCATAAATAGGTGTATTGATGCCCAAACTTATGCCCATGGGGTATCTTGACCAGACGCAAAACCTTGACCTAAAACTGCATAATTTTATGATCTGTCACTGCTTTCATAGACTTAACCTTCTTTGCTTTAGTTTCTGTTTATACGACCCTAGCTGAAACTATTCGGTGTTCATCTTTACAATGGTTTATTTTTTATAATTGAAACAAAAATCTATTAATAACAAGTACATTTTTAACGACAGTGAATAATTACAAATAATAAACTTTTCAGTAGCAAATAATATTAAAAGTTTGAACATTTTGGCTTTGGATCCAGAGGCTTTTATAAACGGAAACAAAACATGTACAAAAAAATAGCTTAAACAAAAAATCGAAAACAAATAAAAACAAACACAGCTATACAAAAAAAGACGAAAGAAAACTCATATTAAAATAAAATCTAAAAACGTATTAACACAAGGCCAAAGCGAGGCAGTCTAGTATTTACTAGTGTGCGTATATGTTAGAATTGATATTTTGAATGCACAATGAAACATTTGGACTTTAGCAAAATGAAACATTAAAATAAAACTGCAGATTAAGAAAGTGTGTGCATTATGTGCATTGTAACTTTCTCTCCTTTTGTGTATTATGTACTTTTGCTATCACATCTTTAGTTTATTAATGCTTTCTGATGGACTATATTCTTTAAAAATCGTTATATTTGCGAAAAAAGTAAATATATTTTTTCACAGTACAGCTAGAAACTGAGCCAAACTTTTTTCGGTACAAATTGACACTCCTTGTTTGGCTCATTAGATTGGAAATTGAAAGTTCTTGTTCCCTTTTCAAGAGTCAAAAGTGATTGTAGGGCAAACAGCCCTCTTCCCACGCCCATCAATCCACCAAACACAACCACACACGATTTTACAGATAGCTGTTTTGTTCAACATATTTGAAAGGTCTAGTAACTATGTCTTTAGGGATATGTAAGAAATCAAGGGCTGTAAGAAATGCGATTCGCCTATTGTTTAAAAGCAGTATTTGCTATTGAGAAAAGGTAGCGTATTTGACCTTTAGTATCCAAAAAACAGGGGCATTTGTCTTTTGACAAATGCCCCTGTTTTGGTTTTACAAAATGCCCCGTTTTATTTTACAAAAAAAACGAGGGGCATTTAATACCTAGAACGAGTAGAAATTACAATAATTAGCCAAGTCAAACTCAAAATGAGCAGGAACTAAGATGAGTACCCCCAAGTGTTCTGAAGTGTTCACACCCCCAAGTGTTCTGAAGACCAATACATAATTTGGATTTTGTAGGAAACAAACTACATTTAAAATATTTGATTTTTTAACCAAAATTATTAAGACTTTGGAGAATAAATATCAGTATATATGTATTATTAAATAATAAAAAATAAGTTTTTTTTACTGAAAGTAAGAAGCAACATTAAAACATAAAACGAACAGAAATTATTCCGTATATGAAAGGGACTGACCCCTCCTCAATGCCTCGCTCTTCACGTAAAAGTTTTTTATTGTTTTAAAAAATAAAATTTGCATATTAATTGCACTTTTATTTGGTTAAATGGCCTTCTCGAAAGTTGTTTAATTTTATTTACAAACGTTTTTATTGGTAATAAATATAAGTAACTTACGAATTCACTTACGTAACGAACTTCTATATTCATATATTTTAATATGTATATTAGGGGGTCCGCCCCCTAGACAGTACCTTGCTCTTTGCTTTTCTTTGAAAAACTTATTTTTCGGAAAAGTTTTTTTTAATTAATCATTGAAAGAAGTGTCACATTTCATCGTGGTAATTTTTCACCAGAACAATTTTTTTTCTGGTGAAACAGAACTTTGTTAACAAATTATGCCAGCTATATCTGCACCTAAGGGTGGAACCCTTACCCAAGGCTGTATGCAGGGGGGAGGTTGAACCCCCCCTCTCCGATATGTTTGTTTGACTCGTAAAAATGTAACAAAAATGGATATAAATAAATTTTTCATGCGTTTTTTAAGGTTTTTTTTGTGTACCTTGCCTCCCCCCCCCCGAAAAATTTTTTTGTGTAAAACATCCCCCCAAAGTTCCAATTTTGTACCAATTCCTTAAAAATGACCCCTTAATCACAAAGGCCGTTAATTATAATAAATAGCTCTTATGAAAGTGCTAAAAAAAAATTTAGCTTAAAGAGCGAGGTATTGACTAGGGGGCGAATCCAATCATATACGTTATAATTTCTGTTCGTTTTAAGTTTTGATGTTGCTCCTTACTTTCAGTTGAAAAACTGTTTGTTTTTTTGTTTTTTTTATTTAATTGCTGATCTTTTTTTTTTAAATAATGCTGGGAAATCCGGCACCCCCTTCGTAGCAATATCCCTTCCCCCATGAAAACTTTCTCCAGCGAAAGATCATCCCACATAACCCCTTACCCCCCCCCCCCCCTTACCAGAACCTTACACTTGAAAACACCTGTATACTTCCCAATAACCAATACTATTTGTAAACATTGGGTTAAGTTCATAACTTTCAGCCCTCACCCCTTCTTTGCTTTAGTTTCTGTTTATACGACCCTAGCTGAAACTATTCGGTGTTCATCTTTACAATGGTTTATTTTTTTATAATTGAAACAAAAATCTATTAATAACTAGTACATTTTTAACGACAGTGAATAATTACAAATAATAAACTTTTCAGTAGCAAATAATATTATAATTTTGAGCATTTTGGCTTTGTATCCAGAGGATTTTGTCAACGTAAACAAAACTTTTATAAAAAATAGATTAAACAAAAAATCGAAAACAAATAAAAACAAACACAGCTATACAAAAAAAGACGAAAGAAAACTCATATTAAAATAAAATCCAAAAAAGTATTAACACAAGGCCAAAGCGAGGCAGTCTAGTATTTACTAGTGTACGTATATGCTTTTTGATATTGAATGCAAAATGAAACAGTGGGGACTCTAGCAAAATGAAACATTAAAATAAAACTGCAGGTTAAGAAACTGTGTTCATTATATATGAAAGGGGCTGTCCCCTTTTCAATGCCTCGCTCTTTACGCTAAAGTTTTTTATTGTTTTAAAAAATAGCGTTCGGAGAAAGAGTCTAACTTTAGCGTAAAGAGTGAGGCATTGAGGAGGGGACAGCCCTTTTCATATACGAAATAATTTCTGTTCGTTTTAAGTTTTAATGTTGCTCCTTACATTCAGTTCAAAAAACTTGTTTTTTTATTTAATTTTTGAACATTTTTGAATTAATGTAGGCTTTGGTTTTGGCTCAGTGTACATGAATAATTAAAGTAAAATTTGCATATTAATTGTACTTTTATTTGGTGAAATGGCTTTCTCGTAAGTTGTTTAATTTTATTTACGAACATTTTGATTAGTAATAAATATACGTAACTTACGAATTAACTTACGTTACGAACTTCTATATTCACATATTTTTAATACGTATATTAGGTGGTTTGCCCCGTAGCCAATACCTCGCTCTTTACGCTAAAGTTTGAATTTTGTTCCAATTCTTTAAAAATGAACCCTTAATCACAAAGGCCGTTAATTAGAATAAATAGCTCTTATGAAAGTACTAAAACAATTTTGGCTTAAAGAGCGAGGTATTGACTAAAGGGTGAATCCAATCATATAATAATTTTTGTTGGTTTTAAGTTTTGATGTTGCTCCTCACTTTCAGTTGAAAATCTTGTTGTTGTTTTTTTGTTTAATTGCTGATCGTTTTTTAATTAATATTGGGAAATGAGAGGGGATTCAGTTGCCTTCCAAGATTTTTCGGCTTTTAAAAATGGCATTAGCCATTCCAGTTTCCAATCGAATGAGCCCTTTCCAAAGTTTCTATGATAACTCCTTCAATACGAAGTGCCCTGGTCTAAGGGGAAAAAATAAATTGTGCCAACATCGTTCTTTACTTAAGTAGCGCTATTTAGCGGCCTATGATTATGAATAAATTAAACTCATTAAGTTTAATTCTCAAAAACGTAAACTCTGAAAAATTTATCCTCCTAAAAAATCTGAGGGTACCTATGATTAAAATTGCCCTGCCCTTCTAGCAACTTCAATAAGAAATGACAAGCGACAATATTCTTCCAAAGTGTTGGCGTCAGGTTACCTTCGGTCATTTAAGGGTAGACTCATGTGTCAGATGTGCCTCTGACCCGCACAAGAGCAAGAATCAAAGGCTCTAAGAGTAATATATGTGCCTCTAGAAGCAAGTGATAAAGATGGCAAGACAAAAAGAATCAACCGGGTTCGTCAAATATTCATAGCAGAGAGAAAGAAGGGAATATAGTACAAAATACTAGGAATTATTACCCTGGGAGAATTGACCCTTTGTTTTTGAGACGGTTAGCCGAAGTTAAGGCTCCCAAAATAGACAAAATGCACTAATCCTCCTAAAAATAGGTTTTTTATACAATACTAAATCACAAATGGCGAACAAAAAGACCCTTTTGGGGGAAATTCCACACAAGTCTACAGTCCTTATTGAAGCCTCATTTTTCTTGCATTAGAACTTGGCCTTTTTTTGGATAAATAAAACGTATATGATGATCGGGAAAGCCCTCCCAGAGTAGTACCACTAAGCCCGTCCCAATCCAATGGATTTCTTGCACTAAGACTCGAACCTTTGTCTCTAGAACTACAGAATTACTAGTGTAACAAGCCATCTTCTTGGCTAGGATGGCTTCTAACAAGCTGCGGATGATACTTCCAGACCAAGATATGTTACTAGTTGTTGTAATTGATCCTGATCCATAATCTTCTTCAAGTAATCCTGTGGTACTAGATGTCTCCACGATACCACCTCTTCAGAAACTAGCAATGCTACCTAGAATAAGGTGAATGTATGTAAACCAAATATGTTGTAAGAGTCTTAAGAGCTCGGCCCACGTAGCTGATTTGGGAACCGATTTCAGCATCAGTGGACAAACGATAGCAGTGAGAAAAATTTGCTGAAAGAGAAATTTATTGCGCGAGATTTTCAAAACAAAGAATCATGGGGACAAATAGTCAATTGGAGTCTATTAATAGTTGCATGATTTATCTCAGCTTAGTTCTCAGCTCAGTAGCGGGGTCTTTCACCACAGATAGCTCTGGCTGACTATTTATTTATATTCCTATTTTTTATGGTGATCATGATGAAAATCGGCGCTGATTTGGTAAATTTGAGCCGAAAACTAGAAAAAATTTCAAGCTCAAATCGACGCCGATTTCTTTTAAAATCGGCGCTTATTTGGAAATCAGTTCCCAAAATCAGCTACGTGTGCCCAGCCTTTTAGGGAGAAAGAACTGAGTCAGAACTAAATCCTCGAATGCTTTACACACTGTATTTTAGTTCCAAAATATACTGCTAATGGAGCTCATGGCGTTAGTGTTGCTAGTGTGTATTTTACCTTATTTCTCAGGGGGCATACTGCGATATTTTCTGTATGTATGCCCCTTCATAGCATTTTTCTTATTTCTATAGAGTACAAAATGTTTACCGATCTAAATATTTTGAATATTTTTTTCAGTCCTTTTTAAGACATAAATCATTCTGGGAGAAATATAATAATTCATGTTTAATAAAAACATATTAAGACGAGACTCACCTAGAGTTTCATCTTACCAAATCGTCTAGAATATACACATGGGATCTAATGCCGCAAAAATGGTTTCTTTAGCCAAGTACAGTTGGTCCAAAGATTGTTTGTTTTGTTTTTTTGTACTAAGATTAGTATCATACCAATTTAAACTAGTAATTTAAAATTCACATTTCCATAGGGCCTATTATATAAGAAATTCGACCCTTTAAACTATGATTTCAAGTTTGGGCTCGTTTATTCTTTTATTTTCCCATATTAAAATGGGTTAGGATGGCCAAGCCTTTTGGGTGAAAATTTCCCTAATATCTCATTTTAGCTTCACAATCCCTCATTTCTTTTTATCTAATATGGAATTAAAAAAAACAATTTCTTTCCAATTTCAACCTCATAACGTCTAAGACTTATTTCAAATTAGAGCGCTTAAGTCTTTTATATTCTTTATTTTAAGGCATTTAGGTTTTTCACGGCCTTTAATTTAAGCGTTTGGGCATCGAATTAAGTATTTAGCCGCATCAAAATTGGGTGTTGGGTTTTCGTCGTGTTTCAATTCAGACAGTTATATTTTTGATATCCCTTTATTTAAACTTTGAGTTTTTTCGCTTTGGACTTAAGCCTTTAGGCTAGTGGATTGTAATGAGGTCACACTTCTATACTGAAGTTGCTTACCAATATATCAGGTTTGATCAGGTCTGCCTAAGACTTGGTTAGCCAAGTTGGTTAGTAAAAACTAGGCACTTATTAATTAAACGGTACACACTCGAGAATTATGCTTAGGTTAGATCTGAGAAAACTGATTTATAGGCAAAAAACAAGTGACAAGTGACAGAATATATGGGGAACATAATTTGGGCTATATATTTGCTCATTAAGGGGTTGGGGTAAATTATAGAGCGTCTGCATGCAAAATTTGTTAGCTTTAAATATTCTGCATGTTTTCTAGCTTAACACCGTCTAAAAATTTTACCCCCCCCCCCCTCCCCGTAATGGGTAAATATAGTAATATCCCCTACACCCCATAATATGGCTATGAAACCAGTTTCTATGAGCTTACCTAAGCGTAATTCTTGAGTGTGTTTCGTTTAACTAACAAGTATTAAGAATTGTATATTCTAAAGAAATAGACAAAATTAGCCCTCTCTGCACTAGCGACTTTCTAATCCGAACAAATAAAAAAAAAGGAAACATGGTAACTGAATCTGTCGTATATCTGATTGATGAATTTTATAACCTGACAAACAAATCAATAAACAAATTACTTTAATCCATGTACAAATCCCTCTTTATGATTTCTCGCTCCAAACGATAATTTGATAGGTATAATTGCTTACTTGGGTTAATGTTGTAACGGGATCAAAATTCAAAACCTCAAAATTCTCCAATTGAAGTTGCTCAAGTAAAATAAAATCACCCAAAATATGAACCTAAAAATTCAAGTAACCTACAGATCGAGAAAAGCTTAATCGTCGAATTTAAAAAGTAGCAAAACAATTGTATCTTAATTGGACAAACTTTGTGAAAAAAATCTTTCCAACAGAAAATATAACAGCAATAAATAAATCCGCCTCTGCGTCGCCAAAGTATCCAATAAATATCAGTGTGACTGAATCTTAAACTAAGAGCGACCAATAATGTGATTTAAATCTTAAGAGCTTGAATTCCCAAACTGTCAAGAGAAGGTAGAATTTATCATACAAAAAAAATAGTCGCTAGAGATACTAAGTATTTTTGTATAATCTAATTGCATTGTTTTGAAAACTAAGTTTAGAACTATGTATTCCAATGTAACTAAATTGCATTGCCCGTTAACAACTTTCACAGAGATAAATCTTCTGGAAACTAATTGACATGTCGCTAGCAAAAAATTATAGAGTAAAACTTTGTTTTGTCGACAAAAATTCAAAAGTGAAGTCTTAAAGTTATAAATCGTATCAAAATTCAAGCAGCCAATTGGTGTATCCCTGCCCAATAAAGATATAGGACACACCGTATGAACCAATAGGATCAATGTAACACACTTTTTAGCAACTCCTGAATGTAACCTCCGGCGAAATCGGAGGGTATAGTTGCTTAGAACTTAGAGATTTTGCGTCAGTCTAGAGCCAGTCTAGAGCCAGTCTAGAGGAGTCTATCAGCCGTTTATTATGAGTTTAGAGTGAACCTTTGAGAACAATTAATGTAAGTGATTTAACTGTTGCATTGTATATGCCCGAGTCTATAACATTGTCTTAGTGTCTATGACTGTGAAGTGTTTATTATTAGAATAAGAATAAACCCCATTAGAACAAGAAAAGACTTAAAATTACCCCCCCCCCCATTAGAATAAAATAAAAAAAAACATTAGAATTGGCACGGACCCTTCACGACAAACAGCAGCTGGAACTTAGCTACATTTTTGCCTAAATTAAGTACAAAATGAATGATTCTTGAATTATCCGAATAAAGAGCAAACGAACAAAAACCTGAATAAACAAAAAGATGCAAATAAGAAGTATTACTGTCTTGCGAATGCTAAAAATAGGAGTAAATTACGATAATTAGTGAGTGCACCAGCCTTCTGAGCCGAATATGGCACTTGATATGGCCATGGCCTATTTCAACAAATAGGAAACGTGACTTAGTCAATATGCTATCCATAAAAATCCCAATTTACTAAATATAGGCTATTTAAGAGTTCAAAACACTACGTAGTCATTAACGCACACATAAAATTGAACTAAAGTAGATAAAAACGAAATTAGTATTTATATGCAAGCACGAATGACTCAGAAATAGTTTCTAATGTAATCGGACAAACGTGGAAGCCGTAAATAGCCAAGACTTGTTGAATGAATGAATAGCATCATACCATCTGTGATGTGTTATAACAAGGGCTTGAAGTTAAAATTTATTTCTTGTTCAAAAACACGTTTGAATAGCCCTGAATTGGAAGATATAACAATAAAACTTAATTCCCGAGAACTTTCTCTTCAAATCAAATCCCTGTAAGATACTAACCTAACAATATATATATATATATATATATATATATATATATATATATATATATATATATATATATATATATATATATATATATATATATATATATATATATATATATATATATATATATAATATATATATATATATATATATATATATATATATATATATATATATATATATATATATATATATATATATATATATATGTATATATACGATATGTATATATACGATATCTAAGGTAAATAATGGCTAGTGCCTCAAGATCAAAATCAGTTTAAAAATTAAAACAAAGCTGCCCCGAAACCATTTCATTAACATCAAACTCGCAAAATATCGCGATGAAGTTAAAATAAGAATAAAAAATGATATAGGTGATATGAACCCCCCCCCCCCCCTGTTATAGCGTGGTACCTTTTCTGCCACGAAATCAGAGTAGACAAAGCGGACGAACTCCTTTCAAGGAAGTGTTAACTCAAGACACAAATAAAAACTAATCAGCTTCAATTGTTTATGTAAAAGAGAAAAAAATGTTAGAATTAAAATTTGTAGAACCCTCAGTTTCGTATAAGAAAAAAAATTGGTCGACACTAAACAAGATGAAAATCCTAGCCACTCAGGCGACTTATATCGCCAAAATAATATAAAGTAATTAAGCTTTATGCTTGGCGCCACGCACAAAAAAAAATGTGTAAGAGTAACTATTAAAAATCGAAAAGAAATATGAGTATTCTAGAGGCTATGCCTAATACCCCAATAACCTGAATCTGACCCAAAAGAAGAAATAAAATTATTTATAAACGCCTGAATATTCCGCAAAATATATGAACCTACCAAATTACACAGTAAAACTCAACATAAAAACTTAAATAACATCGCGTTTAAGTACATGTACCCTTGCCACGTGGCACTCTCTATGCCACAGGAGCGGAATGGGTCGGCACAGTAGATATTGATTATATGAAAGGGGTAAAAATCCCAAACTAAGGACAGCTTTTTTTTCTCGTATTCGAAGTTGAAATCCAAGCCAACACCCCGATCTCTGTCTGTTCATCCCCAATATAGGAACACGATGTGCCCTACATAGCCCAGTAGAGTTATGGTTAAAATATTATATGTTTGCAAAATAATACCTTCCTTTTACAAAATTAAATAAAAAAAAACAAGTTTTTTAAACTGAAAGTAAGGAGCGACATTAAAACTTAAAACGAACAGAAACTATTCTGTATATGAAAGTGGCTGTCCCCTCCTCAACGCCTCGCTCTTTACGCTAAAGTTTTTTATTGTTTTAAAAAATAAAGTTGTGAGACAGAGTCAAACTGTGAACGTTTTTGAATAAATGCAGGTTTTGATCTTGGCTCACCGTACATGAATAATTAAAACAAAATTTTCATATTAATTTACTTTTATTTAGTTAAATGGCTTTCTCGAAACTTGTTTAATTTTATTTACGAACGCTTTTATTAGTAATAAATATACGTAACTTACGAATTAACTTACGTAACGAACTTCTATGTTCATATATTTTTAATACATTTATTAGGGGGTTCACCCCCTAGTCAATACCCTGCTCTTTAAGCGAATGTTCAAATTTTGTTCCAATTCTTTAGAAATGACCGCTTAATCACAAAGGCCGTTAATTAGAATAAATAGCTCTTATGAAAGTACTAAAAAATCTTTGGCTTAAAGAGCGAGACATTGACTACGGGGTGAACCCATTTAAATATATGTAATATTTTCTGTTCGTTTAAAGTTTCGATGTTGCTGCTGTTGCAGTTGAAATACTTGTTTTTTTATATTAAATTTATGATCTTTTTTTAAATAATGCTGGGAAGTCCGGCATCCCCTTCATAGCAATGTCCCTTCCCCCATGAAAACTTCCTTCATTGAAAGACTCCTCCCACATAACCCCTGACCCACCAACCCCCCTCCCCCCCCCTACCAGGAAAAATCTCCCCTGAAAACGTCTGTATACTTCCAAATAACCAATACTATATGTTAACATTGGGTAAAGTTCACAAATTTCAGCCCTCCCACAGGGAAGTTCGGGGGATTAAGTCATCCTAAAAGACATACCTATAACATTTTCGAACATGCTGAACAAAATTGCTATCTCAAAATTTTTATCAGGTGACTTTGAGAAAAAAATGAGCGTGGGAGGGGGCATAGATGCCCTCCATTTTTTTTGGTCACTTAAAAAGGGCACTAGAACTTTCAATTTCCATTCCAATGAGCCCTTCCACGATATTCTAGGACAACTGGTTCGATACGATCACCCCTGGGGGAAAAAAAAAATAAAAAAAAAAAAAACACACACCCGTGATCTTTTTTCTGGCAAAAAATGCAAAATTACAAATTTTTGTAGATGGGAGCTTGAAACCTCTACAGTAGTGTTCTCTGATACGCGGAATATGATGGTGTGATTTTCATTAAGGTTCTATAACTCTTAGGGGGTCTTTCCCCCCTTTTTCGGAAATCAGCCAAATTTTCTCAGGCACCTAACTTTTGATGAAAAGGATTAAACTTGATGAAACTTATATATTTGAAATCAGCATTAAAATATGATTCTTTTGATGTATCTATTGGTATCAAAATACCTTTTTCTAGAGTTTCTGTTACCATTGAGCCGGGTCGCTCCTTACTTACAGTTCGTTACCACGAACTGTTTGATATTGTGAAACCGTTACCTAGATAAGTTTCTCGTACGCAATGATTTTAACTTCACAATAATATAAAACAATCAAGCTTTATATATCGCGTTTTGCACAGTTTAATTTCCATATCTTTCAGTCGCATTTCCAATTACTTTACAACAAAAAGGTTATTGTAACTTATTGCGTTTAAATTGGGATTAAAATAACTATTCACCAATGAGTTCACTACAAAACGTAAATATATTTTAATTTCATTTAGGGAATACAAGGTAACTAGATTTTTATGCCTTACGCCATATTTAGCAAAATTGTTAGAAAATATCGCGCGCGAATATAAATACCTCTGCCGCGTGGCACTATCTCCGCCACTAAAGCAGAATAAGCCAACACATTAAACATCGATGAAATATTCATTTGAACTGTAAAACTTACTCCTTATTAACTAGACTTCGTACTCAACCAATTTTTGCGCAATTCTGAAATAACCTGAAATAAGGCGTTTATTCCTACGTATTCTAACGATATTATTTGAGTAAACATCAAAGTACAACTCTTCATTCGATTCAACTTAAAGAATAGCTATCAAAATAAGCAATTAAGGAAGAACCACCTTCAATATAAAATAAATTAACTCTCTTTAAATTAATCGAGTGCGAAACTGAAGAAAATAAATCAATAGGTATTTTAATAGCAGGTAATCAAAGCTGAATTAAATGTGAAAATAAATGAATATGCTTTACAGTTTAATAGATTACTATTGCCCTGTAATAAGTATTAAGGCCTTAGTTTTCGATAGCCTTAGAAGATAAATTCATATTTTAAACTTCGGTTGTAATGAAATTTGTTTACGTAGACAGGATACGCAGTAACTACGGATGCTTAAAAGATTGTTTAAAAAATAGTTACCTACAGATGATTGTTGAATATATTAAAAGATTGTTGGATATGAGGATTTACCAAGTATAGAGATCGAATGCCCACATTAAATCCTTAAATGAAAATTTTAGAACTCCTTCAAACTAATCGCCAGTTCTCGCATTAATTAAAATATGATAGCATGCCTAATGATCTTGATCAGCATGCCTAAGACTCTAGGCAGGGGGCCTCTCAGACACCCCAGAACATCATAGGATTGCATATTAGTGCTTATAAAGGTGTTCCAAGCATGTACCTACACCTTAGCTAACGCTTTTTTACATTAGAGACAAATCTCTAATTTCGTGACAAATCTCTAATTAGTTGTGATCATGGTGACGGTGGTGGTGTCTACTATCCCTCTGCCGCCGCCTTGGTCCTAACTCTTTATGTGAGACAATTATACAGTAGAAGCAGTGATTGCTAAATAGTAAAGAGTTATAAATTACAGGTAAATGAAATTAACCTACAACATGGAGACCCATTGGTCAACTGTTGTGACCTGTGGTGCTTTTTATCCCATTGGTCATTACTGTCTGACCTGCGAGCTCTCATGAGAAAATCAACTAATCTCTCTATGAAAAGCGACCCACAAGAATTACCCTACATTACCCCTTCCATTAAAAGAATCACTGTAACAAAAATGACCATACGAGAATTAGGAATGAAGATGGAAAGGAAGTCCGAAACGTGGGGAACACCTATGCAGGGCGTAGGCACACGGTTGATTATTTTGTGGGCAGAGGCCCTGACAGAGTACTTCCTTACGAAGAACAACTAGTGCAGAATAAGGACACCAAGAAGACTAGTAAAGAATTATATACCATAAAACTTAAAAAGGCAAAGTAAACAGCTATAATTTAGGATAAACAAGATTAAATTGAAAGTGCATAACTATTACGTAATCATTGTTATACCTTAAAATGCTACGACTTATCGTAATCATTTTAAAAATATATTATTACTATGTAATCATTTACTATGTAATAATTAATTAATGTTATATAATAACACATTTGCAGATACGGTACGTGAGTAACCGTCGACCACTGGTTAAGGGAAACACCGAAAAAAGCGACCATACGGTACGTTGCTAGTATTAAATTAAATCTAATAGAGTAAATTAAAAAAAAACAGTAACCATGATAAGATACCCAAGCCAGCAACAGTTAAGTAATCGTAGACTAGAAAATGTAACCTCATAGAAGCTCAAGAAAAGCCATAGCGCGGATAACATTAATGATTCATTAAAAGAATGGGGACTTATCAGAACAGTGGAAAATCTCAACTGTCCCACGCTACACTATCTTCTGAAATCTCGAAGAATAATCTTGGAACAAAGAATGATCCTGAGATTAAAGGCAACCTCAGTTCATTATAATTTTTGTGCGCGTACAATGACGAAAACACTCGAGCACACTAGACTAAGTGCCAACTTGGCGTTCCGAATTTTATTACAAAGGGTCCCAACAACAAAATAAAGCTTATTGTCTGATTATATCGCCGACAGCATTAGGTATGATCAAGATGATAACAACCTAACTACACTTTGGCCCGTTAAATTTCTCTCTATACTAATAGACCAAGGACATATGCTAAAAGGAGAAAGCTTCCTTAAGGACTTATACGTCAATTGTGTAAATAACACGTATCTAAATTCAATAAACCCTTCAACGGGATCCGCTACTTTTCAAATCACCACAAGGGACTATAAAGATGTAAAGAAAATAACCCTGAACTTCTTCCAACAAGACGAAAATTTTGGAATGATAATATTCCCCGGCTTGGATGTCATTGTATGCGCACAATTATGTTGTTGCCAGTCGCACTTAAACTTAATTTTTTCCATAGTAAAAATAATAAATGACCTGTTGTCATTATCTCAGTTGTGCCGGAAAGTCATTCGACAAAATATGCGAAGGAACGACATAACTGGCAGATTGGAGGGCCTGCATCTCCCAAACCAATTATTAGCGTATTTAATGTACTTGAATACACCAGAAAGCGGTAAAAATAATATAGTTTTTGAACTCAAATTTCTCAGATCAAATGTATCATCAAGGAAAAATTATTGACTTACCAATATGCTAACATCTCCAAGTTCAAAGGCGGCACTGCCGGATGATGCACCCATATTGAAATTAAAAGCCGACATCCGTGGGAGAAACTGTATATATAAATAAGCCCGTTAAAACAAATAATAGAAAAACTCTCCAGTATTATCTAAAGTGTATGTCTATGTCGATCAATTATTATTATTTAAAAAGTGCATTATATGTATAAATTAGTAGTGTATTATTATTTATAAAACTATGAATTAAAGAGTAAATATCCAAGGATTTAAATATATCGTTAATAAAATGACAGAAAAAGGTAGTTTCTCGAAAGTCTCAATACTTTTAAGCCTGTATGGAATTTTAGAGAATCGAATTACGTTTGAATACACAAATAGCCAGGTGCAAGGTGGCACCGGTGAAAAAGTAGTTCAACCTCGACCCGAAGTAACCTTACATTCCATTCAAAGTATATATTCATTATTGGTTAATATGGAGCTTTAGAAGAATCGAATTATGTCGAACGAATAAGTACCCGAGTATGAGGAAATACTGGCAAAAAGGTAGTTTGACCTCAACCTAGAGTAAACCATGATTGTAACTAATCTTGAAAAAATTAACTAGACAAAAGTCAATAGAAACTACCTTACATTTCAGAACAATAGCCAAGGCAATTATCGACACAGAGTTCATAACTAAAAATCACGCAAAAGAAAATGTGATATACTCAGCAGCAATCCTCATTGTGAGTAAATCAGGGGGAAGAAGGCTTCGCGAAAAAATGGGACGTCAAATACGATTTAAGAAAATATGACGAAAAATCGTATAGTTTCAGATTACGATTAGCAAATACACCCAAATATCGACCCGTGAGAGGAAAATCGGGAATAAAATATAACGGCAGAAAGGGCAAGTACCTTCTATATATACAACATGAGATAAGAAAATTGCAAAAACAATATAAAGTTCGGTACTGGTACGTTAAAGGTCCATGTCAGACAGATTTATTGCTTCTAGACAAATGCAGAAAACAAAAATTAGTTTACAAGATTGATGGTAATTCAAACTGCGTAAAATATCAAGGTCAACACGACCCACTCCAAGAAATAAAATACTACAAACAATATCTCTACAACCCAAAAACCGTAATATATAGTGCGAAAAGAAAAGAAATTTTATTTAAAAGAATAAAAACCAATGAATCAAAATTAAAAGCAACCAAGAATTAATCAAACTTTCTCTATTGAAGTAATTTGGTACGCTATAAATCAAAGTCAACCCACACACCCTTTACGTTAAATCAAAAATTCTTGAATGACATCATCCAAAATAACTACCCCCCCCCCGAACCTAACAATCAGCCGTGTGTTTACCAAAAGCAATGAATTAAGTCTATCACCAAGAATTTTAATTTCACCTTGTTAATTTCCCCGATAAAAAAATCTCATGATAAGAATCTAAATTCTCATTCAAGTATTAATCATAAGAAATCTGCCCAAATTATATTTAGTGAAATATTTTTTCCAGAAACAGCGAAAAAAAAGGATGTGGCTAACAAATTTCACGACAATCTTCGTTGCCCAAACTATAGGCCAAGATATCTTAAAGCATGGAATAATATTCAAACACGAGAATTTGTTACTTGCAAGTCACAATGCCTGGAAGATATTTATGAAACTGGATCCCAAACAGTTTGAAACCCTGTTTCAATAAGCAATGAGACTAGAAAACAATAGTAACGAACTAAAGGACTCTATTTACCAATTCTTGAAATCAGACAAGAACCTGCAGACAACAAAGTACATGCACCACAAGAAAAATAAAAAAGATCTACCCCCCATTATTCCTAGACTAATATCGAAATTCATAACAGAGGACTTTGACAAGAAAAAGCAGAAATTGATAAGGTTCTAGGCACTAGGAACAGAGAAAACAGAAGGAAAAGAACATTGAGTACTCTGGACGGTTCCATAAGCGAATATACTATGACAAAATATACCACAAGTTCCTCCCTGACAACTTCCAGGAGAAATAAAGTCTATGATGGAAATTACACTACGTTAAATGAGTTGAGAAGTATAGTAACGCAACTCAAGCAGCCTTAGGTAAACCATACTGCGAGAAACGTTACTCAGAAAGTACAGCCAAAAGAAATAAATAAAAATATAGACAAGCCAAAAAGAAAGAAAAGTACAACGACAACCACGCCCAAACTCGACACAAGAACCGAGGAAATACAGCCCTCACTAACGGACACCACAACCAATGCAAGTCCAGAGCTAATCAAACTCAATGAACTATCGCAAGAAAAATTAATTACCATAACGCATTTGAAACCAACGACATTTACAAAATAGACATGGTCCACAGGACCAACATTTACAAAGACCCACTCCTTCGGCAAAATGTATATAAATTTAAGAGCAAGACTCCCAGTATTACATACCGAGACTCAAACTATATTAGTTCAAGGATACCATTCGGATAAGAAAAGGAAATTTTCTGAAAGTAAAAAGAAAGAAAAACACAAACCCGAGAAATGTTAGACAACTGACGGCGAATATAAATATGCCAGATTGGCCATGGCCAACGAACCAACCAAAAACTACGTCGAATCATTACCTGGGCTAAAAGAGAAAAATGCCCTAAGAGTATCAATTCACCAATCCTTCTTAATATTGTATAAGCAGAGACTGCAAGAACTATTTGAATTATTCAATACAGAAATACAAAAGTTAAAGCAAAGTACCACAAGAATCTTTGAAGTATTCTTTCGAAAAAGCATATACTGCACATCAGCTAGTCTAATACCAAGCGTAGGTGAATTGGCCTCACGCTTATTTGGGCTATCAACTGAAGAAGACCTGGATATCCTAAGGGAAAACGTGAGAAAACTAAATAACGCCATGAACGTGACCTTAGATGTCCAGAAAATATAAGCCAGCATAGCCAATTATCAGATAGACAAAATTGAGGCAATCTCGAAGAAAATCTCAAAGACTGTAAATAGTGTATAATGAATTATTTAAAGAACGAAGTAGATCGTGTGATTTCTGATTCGAGCCTCACCATGGTATCACTCGACATAGTGACAATGTCATTACTTAACCTGGCAACTGATGTTAGCAAATTTAAATTTGCATTATTTGCCCTTACTGGAGGAACCTTGTCATACGACCTAGTGGACCCCTCGAATCTAAAAAATATTTTAGATGAAATTAAAACACCTCTAACATTCGGTCTATATCTACCAACAAAACAACAAGTATGAAAACTATTTCACTATTACACCAAGCTAAAGGTTCACATTACTGAGATAGACGAACAGCTGTTTGCAGTAGTAACAATTCCATTAATAAATCAGCAATCCATATATGACTTGTATAAAATTTCTACGTTTCCAGCCAATATAGGTAGAACCAATTATAGGAAAACAAGGGGGTGATAGTTCATGACTATCACCCCCGAAGCGGAATACTTGCTAATCGATCAAGATAGGAGGAAATATGCCTTAGCTAATCCACAGGACCTTAAGGAATGCGTAGCATTCAAAAGTCTAGTATGTCAGTTAACCCTGCCTATTTATAACGTAAAATCTGGATCCTGCATGTTAGACATATTTTTAAAAGAAACTCAACACGAAGAAATTCCCAATTCATGCGAAGCGCTGGTAGGAAGTACAAAACGAGAAATTTTTATTCATCTCAGGAATAATCAGTGGCTATTTTTTGTCCCAACAGAAACAGTTGGGGCCATCTTATGTTATAACAACAAAGAAAGAATCGATCCAAGCTAGTGAACTGAATTACTAATACAAAATGTGGGAACAATAACCATAAAACAAGGGTGTCGATTGGTAACCAAGGAAGCCACGGTACAAACACCATTGATAGCCACGAGCACGAATATAATAAGCCCCAAGGTGATCAATTTCAAACCAGTCAATTTATCGCACACCATTCCAAATATTGATAACGAAGAAGTAAAAGCCAAAATATAGTCAAAAATAGAGAATGTCAAGGGAGCCTTACCACTAACAAAAATAAAAGAAGCTTTAGATTCTCAAAGCCCCCTATTTATTAATGAAGACCAAAAGTTGACGTATTCAGAAAGTTGATGTGGACTATTCTCAACAAATTTTCGGTGGAATATGCTTCTGAAAATTGGCCTCGTCTTCGTAAATTTTCTCACTATAAGAATGCTATTTACCCGGAGCTACGGAAAAATTATGAGAAAACGTAGTAACAGAAAAGACAGATCACATCGAATCGAGTGAGATGCAAAACCTAAACCCGGAACTCCCTGATAACCCTTAAGACCAAAAAATAAGGGAGGACATGATCGAGCGAATGGGAGTAGAGGTCCTCATTCGTGCCATGTCCAGTCCCACCTCCCTAATTACTGTTTGCGTAAACCCATGCAGCTACAAAGATGCAATATGTATTTCTTAAGCGGCATGGACGCGCGTAAACAGTAAAAGCATGAAAATTTATAGTAAATCGAGACCTTTCATAAAACCATGTAACCTACCTCGCGTGTAGTTATATAATAGAAAAGTAAATGCTAAAGTAGTTAAGTGTTGAATAACATTTACATTATATTAAATGCTGAACACCTGCCAAATGCATATATATATATATATATATATATATATATATATATATATATATATATATATATATATATATATATATATATATATATATATATATATATATATATATATATATATATATATATATATATATATATATATATATATATATATATATATATATATATATATATATATATATATATATATATATATATATATATATATATATATATATATATATATATATATATACATTAAATCTTGAAATTCTCATATTGTGTTATTTTTCGTAGACTCAATAATTTTTCTAATGATTACTGAACGTATCTCATAGTAATCCAGTGCTGCTGTAGTACGCATAAAAAGAGCATGAAAATTGCTATTATTCGTTTTATCTTTAAGTTCAACCTTACCCATATTAAGTTGATATTGTTAATGTGACTAATCACGACTATTACTTCAAACAATTGTTCCTGTATAATATTGTATAAATTATGTATTATTGCCGTATGTGTTTTAACTTACGTAATTGTAATGAGCATATGATTCTGCCTAGATATTTATATTCCAGGAAGCAGAGTAATCAGTGCAAATTCATTCTTGGTATACCAGCACGCAACACAGATACAACCTAGTAGCATCTACTCTCATCATTCGTCAACCACCGATAAGTACTCACCAAAGAAATCCCTAAGGACAAAACCCTGATGACGATCCAAGTCACCAAAGCTTAGTACCAGGTAACATTACCTCTAGCAATATCATAAAACCAAAGACCCATATATATATATATATATATATATATATATATATATATATATATATATATATATATATTTTTTTTTTTATATATATATATATATATATATATATATATATATATATATATATATATATATATATATATATATATATATATATATATATATATATATATATATATATATATATATATATATATATATATATATATCTGAACCAATGATTATATAGACAACCACCCCGACCAGTCATGTCGTAAAACTGCATAAAATCTGTCGATTAATATCCTTTGACGGCAAGGTCCCAAACATTAAATCCTAAGGACCAAGAATAACCCTGGAGTCAATCCCTCAAAGATTATGTATCTTAAACCACAAATCAGAGACAATATAATGAAACAAGATACCAATTTTAAGTTTTGACCCTATCCAAATCACTACTAGATGTTGCAAAACCAAACCATCCTCCATGAGAAGAGGAAACAAACAGGAATCCATTTTGTGGGAAATATAAGCTGTACGTGCTAAACTTTCCCAAAATGAAGTGTTCAGCGAAGAGACCCAACCAAGTTATCATAGTCTTAATCCCCATGATTATGCCCTCAATGACGGTGTATCCTTAAAACAGGAATCAAAGACAATGCGTCGAACATAAACCCTAAGATCAAGTTTTGATCCAACCTTAGTTACCTTTACATGTCGTAACACAGCCTTTTATTCAAATAAAAGAAGGACTGAACATGAACAATCTACAGGAAACATAAACTGTACGAGTATTAAATTTTCCTGAGGATAAAAGTGTCCAAGAAGAATTACCCAGCCCAGCAATCAAAATACCCATTTCCTGTAATCGATTCCCCAAGAGTTGTGTACCTAGGAAACATTTCAACAACTCTATAACATCAACCCCTCGTATGTGACGTAACAAACCACGCATGGACAATTTTGTACAAGTAGTCATGCTTATGGACAATATAAATGCCTATCCCAAGCAGCAATTGCCAAGAAGTGAAACACCTCGAAGGCAAACCATAAGGACTGAGCCAATCCAGTAATCAATTAAACGAAAATGCAAAGTAAAGTGACGACGTATTTTAGTATCATAGACATGTAGAGTGATAAAGTAAGTGTGAATGTTATTTATCTAACATGTAAATATAATAAATGTGATAAAACTTTTCATAAAACTGATAAAAACAAGTGAAAGCTACCTTATCCAAGTGTTGAAATCAGATATTAAGTTAAAATCCATCAATGTGTCAAATTTTTTTTCCCTTGCAATTTATTTTAATTAATACATATCAGTGTGTTAAAATTTAGATGTAATAAGATACTCTTGAAGTCAGTTACTTATCGTACCTTTATAGCGTCAGGTGGAAGTATAATCTAGTATTAGAAGTAGAGAACTTGTACCATGTCAAATAGTAGAATAATTGCAAAGGCAGAACTTAATTAGTTAAAACCATCTAGAATTATTAGCATGTCAGGTGAAGGTAATTTTAGTGTTAGGTGGAGGAACATAATAATTAAATACTTAATCACATAACCAAATGTGTTAGTCAATAGAAACTCTTTGGCCATTTCACCAAATAGAGTGAATAGGTGATGGACTTTTAAGTAATGTCTTCATATATGTAGTAACATAAAGTAATCGGGAATATGAAGAAAACATATATACATCTTAATAGATCTGAGTTAATTCAAACAATAAGTACCAAGTTTGAAATTTTTTTACAATGATAAAGCGAGGTCAAAATTCAAAAAGTAGAAAGAGTAGTAGTAACACAACGATGAGGACATCGTTAAGAATGGGAAGGATGATATGTAATGGGATCATAATTCAAAACCTCAAATTTTCCAATTAAAGTTACTCAAGTAAAATAAAATCACCCAAAATATGAACCTAAAAATTCAAGTAACCTACAGATCGAGAAAAACTTAATCGTTGAATTTAAAAAGTAGCGAAACAATTGTATCTTAATTGGACAAACTTTGTAAAAAATCTTTCCAACAGAAAATGTAATAGCAATAAATAAATCCGCCTCTGCGTCACCAAAGTATGCAATAAATATCAGTGTGATCACATTTTACATGACAGGAGACCAACAATGTAATTTAAATCTTAAGAGTTTGAATTCCGAAACTGTCAAGAGAAGGTAGAATTTATCATACAAAAAAATAGTCGCTAGAGATACTAAGTATTTTTGTGGAATCCAATTGCATTGTTCTGAAAACTAAGTTTAGGACTATGTATTCCAATGCAACTAAATTGTAGTGTCCTTTAACAACTTTCACAGAGATAAATTATAAGTCTTCTGGAAACTAAGTGACATGTCGCTAGTAAAAAATTACAAAGTAAAACTTTGTTTGGTCGAGAAAAATTCTAAAGTGAAGTCTTAAAATTATAAATTGTATCAAAATTCAAGTAGCCAATTGGTGTATCCCTGTCCAATAGAGATATAGGACACACCGTATGAACCAATAGGACCAGTGTAATATACTTTTTAGCAACGCCTGAATGTAACCTCCGGCGAAATCGGAGGGTATAGCTGCTTAGAACTTAGCAATTTTGCGCCAGTCTAGAGCGAGTTTTAGGACGAGTCTAGAGCGAGTTTAGATGAGTCTATCAGCAGTCTATTATGAGTTTGGAGTGAACCGTTGAGAACAATTAATGTAAGTGATTTAACTGTTGCATTGTATGTGCCCCAGTCTATAATATTGTCTTAGTGTCTATGACTGTGAAGTGTTTTTGATATTCCTGATAACGCTTTGTACCGCTGCACCCATATTGAAATTAAAAGCCGACATCCGTGGGAGAAACTGTATATATAAATAAGCCCGTTACAACAAATAATAGAAAAACCCTCCAGTATTATCTAAAGTGTATGTCTATGTCGATCAATTATTATTATTTAAAAAGTGCATTATATATATAAATTAGTAGTGTATTATTATTTATAAAACTATGAATTAAAGAGTAAATATCCAAGGATTTAAATATATCGTTAATAAAATGACAGAAAAAGGTAGTTTCTCGAAAGTCTCAATACTTTTAAGCCTGTATGGAATTTTAGAGAATCGAATTACGTTTGAATACACAAATAGCCAGGTGCAAGGTGGCACCGGTGAAAAAGTAGTTCAACCTCGACCCGAAGTAACCTTACATTCCATTCAAAGTATATATTCATTATTGGTTAATATGGAGCTTTAGATGCATTGAATTATGTCGAACGAATAAGTACCCGAGTATTAGGAAATACTGGCAAAAAGGTAGTTTGACCTCAACCTAGAGTAAACCATGATTGTAACTAATCTTGAAAAAAAACTAACTAGACGAAACTCAATAGAAACTACCTTTCATTTCAGAACAATATCCAAGGCAATTATCTACACAGAGTTCATAACTATAAAGCATGCAAAAGAAAATGTGATATACTCAGCAGCAATCCTCATTGTGATTAAATCAGGGGAAGAAGTCTTCACGAAAAAATGGGACGTTCAAGTTCAAGTTCAAGTTCTTTATTAATCAATAAAAAAAAATTTTGACAAAACTATCAAATTAATTACCCACAGTGAGAATAACTCGTGTGTGGGTTTATATACACTCAACAATAGATAACTAATACTATCTCCACATACCGTAATAAAAAGATTGCTCTTCAACTCTCCGTACGGTAACAACAAACAAAATCCGCAAAAAATCAAAGTAACCAAATAAATAAAATGAAATGAGGAGCATCCACCCCAAAAATAAATCAAATTAATAATTACTAATTAAATGATTCATTAATCTAATTTTATTATTAACCAACGAATTATTCAAATCAATAAAACTATGAAATTTATTCCAATTATATATAATACTATGCCTTGGTGAAAAAACGGACTTTTCAGATTTTATTGAAGACTGACGGACTACAGATCTGCCAAGGGTCCAATATGCATGCAAAACCTGATTATAATCCTGAAAAAAATTATTATGCAAATAAAAATACTCAGGCAAAAGACCTTGAACGTGTTTAGTCATATAAAGAACAGAATGGAAAGAAGAGAAAAGATCCAGTGGAAGGATATTTAAAATTTGATACATACTTTGTGTTGACGATTTACCAGAGTAAGAAAACGGGCTAGGCAGGAAATTTTTCAATAGACGCAGAGCTTTATTTTGTTGCCTCTGAAGAGGAAGAATATGAGTTTTAAAAGTATTCAAAAAAATAATGGGACAGTAATTTATATATGAATGCACTAGAGAATGATAAAGAGATTTCAGGGCAAAAAACGGCAGAACAATTTCCGATGATTCATCATACCAATATTTCTTGCCAGTTTCATTCGAAGATAAATTGCATGTCTTTTAAATGATAAGCTTGAATCCAGTATTATCCCGAGATATTTAATATCATCAACTCTTTAGATTTCAATGGGTAGGCTTTGAATATTAATCATCATAATTTCCGGTGCTGTCAAATACGATTTAAGAAAATATGACGAAAAATCGTATAGTTTCGGATTACGATTAGCAAATACACCCAAATATCGACCCGTGAGAGGAAAATCGGGAATAAAATATAATGGCAGAAAGGGCAAGTACCTTCTATATATACTACATGAGATAAGAAAATTGCAAAAATAATATAAAGTTCGGTAATGGTACGTTAAGGGTCCATGTCAGACTGATTTATTGCTTCTAGACAAATGCAGAAAACAAAAATTAGTATACAAGATTGAGGGAAATTCAAACAGCGTAAAACACCAAGGTCAACATGACCCACTCCAAGAAATAAAATACTACAAACAATACCTCTACAATCCAAAAACCGTAATATATAGGGCGAAAAGGAAAGAAATTTTATTTAAAAGAATAAAAACCAATGAATCAAAATTAAAAGCAACCAAGAATTAATCAAACTTTCTCTATTGAAGTAATTTGGTACGCTATAAATCAAAGTCAACCCACACACCCTTTACGTTAAATCAAAAATTCTTGAATGAAATCATCCAAAATAACTACCCCCCCCCCCCCGAACCTAACAATCAGCCGTGTGGGTGCCAAAAGCAATGAATCAATTCTATCACCACGAATTTTAATTTCACCTTGTTAATTTCCCTGAAAAAAATTTCAAATAATAGGAATCTAAATTCTCATTCAAGTATCAATCATGAGAAATCGACCCATATTATATTTAGGGACGTATTTATTCCAGAAACAGCGAAAAAAGGATGTGGCTAACAAATTTCATGACAATCTTCGTTGCCCAAAATATAGCCATAGATATCATAAAGCATGGAATAATCTTCAAACACGAGAATTCGTTACTTGCAAGTCACAATGCCTGGAAGATATTTATGAAACTGGATCCCAAACCGTTTGAAACCCTGTTTCAACAAGTAATGAGACTAGAGAAGAATACTAATAGACTAAAGGACTCTATATTCCAATTCTTAAAATCGAACAAGAGCCTGCAGGCAACGAAGGACACGCACCACAAGGAAAATAAAAGAGATCTACCCCCCATTATTCCTAGACTAAAATCAAAATTCATAATAGATGACTTTGACAAGAAAATGGCAGAAATTAATAAGGCTCTAGGAACTAAGAACAGAGAAAACAGAAGGAAAAGAGCATTAAGTAATGTGGACGGTTCCATAAGCGAACATACTACGACAAAATCTACCACAAGTTCCTCCTTGACTACTTCCAAGAAAAATAAACTCTTTGATGGAAATTACGCCATACTAAATGAATTACCAAGCATATGGACATACCTCAAGCAACTATGGCAAGACCATACTACGAGCAACGTTGCTAAGAAAGTATCACCAAAAGAAAAAAAGAAAAATATAGACAAGCCACAAAGAAAGAAAAATACCACGACAACCACGCCCAAACTCGAAACAAGAACAGACGAAATACAGCCCTCACTAACGGACATCACAACCAATACAAGTCCAGAGTTAATGAAACTCAATGAACTATCGCAAGAAAAATTAATTACCCTAAAGCGTTTGAAACCAACGACGACGTTTACAAAATGGACATGGTACACAGGACCAACATTTACAAAGACCCACTCCTTTGGCAAAATGTATATAAATTTAAGAGCAAGACTTCCAGTATTGCATACAGAGACTCAAACTTTACTAGTTCAAGGATACCATTCGGATAACAAAAGGAAATTTTCTGAAAGTAAAAAGAAAGAAAAATACATACCCGAGAAATGTTGGACAATTGACGGCAAATATACATGTGCCAGACTGGCCATGGCCGACGAACCAACCAAAGACTACGTCGAATCATTACCAGAGCTAAATGAGAAAAACACCCTAAGCGTATCAATTCACCAACCCTTCTTAATATTGTATAGGCAGAGACTGCAAGCACTATTTGAATTATTCAATACAGAAATACGAAAGTTAAAACAAAGTACCACAAGACTCTTCGAAGCATTCTTTCGAAAAAGCAAATGCCGCAGATCAGCTAGTCTAATACTAATCGTAGGAGAATTGGCCTCACGCTTATTTGGGCTATCAACTGAAGAAGACCTGGATATCTTAAGGGAAAACGTGAGAAAACTAAATAACGCCATGAACGTGACATTACATGTCCAGAAAACACAAGCCAGCATAGCCAATTATCAGAGAGACAAAATTGAGGCAGTCTCGAAGAAAATCTCAAAGACAGTAAATATGATGAATTATTTAAAGAACAAAGTAGGTCGTGTGATTTCTGATTCGAGCCTCACCATGGTATCACTCGACATAGTGACAATTTTATTACTTAACCTGGCAACTGATGTTAGCAAATTTGAATTTGCATTATTTGCCCTTACTGGAAAAACCTTGTCATACGACCTAGTGGACCCCTCGAATCTAAAAAATATTCTGGATGAAATTAAAACACATCTAACATTCGGTCTATATCTACCAACAGAACCACAAGTAGCAAAACTATTCCACTATTACATCAAGCTAAAGGTTCACATCACGGAGATAAACGAACAACTATTTGCAGTACTAACAATACCATTAATAAATCAGCAATCCATATACGACTTATATACAATTTCTACGTTTCCAGCCAATATAGGCAAAACCAATTCATTTATGACTATCAAACTCGAAGCGGAATACCTACTAGTCGATCAAGACAGAAGGAAATATGTCTTAGCCAACACAGAGGACCCTAAGGAATGCTTGGCATTCAAAAATCGAGTATGTCAGTTAACCCTGCCTATTTATAACGTAAAATCTGGATCCTGCATGTTAGATGTATTCTTAAAAGTTACACAACAAGAAAAAATTCCCAACTCATGTGAAGCGCTGGTAGGAAATACAAAACGAGAGATATTTATTCATCTTAGGCATGATCTGTGTGTTTTTTCTTTCCCAAAAGAAACAGTTGGGACCATCTCTTGCTATAACAACACAGAAAGAATCGATCCAAGCTACAGAACTGAATTACTAATACAAAACGTGGGAACAGCCTAATATCAGGTAACATTACCTCAAGCAATATCGTCAAACCAAAGACCCCGTATATATATATATATATATATATATATATATATATATATATATATATATATATATATATATATATATATATATATATATTTTATATATATATATTTATATATATATATATATATATATATATATATATATATATATATATATATATATATATATATATATATATATATATATATATATTTTATATATATATATATATATATATATATATATATATATATATATATATATATATATATATATATATATATATATATATATATATATATATATATATATATATATATATATATATATATATATATATATATATATATATATATATATATATATATATATATATATATGAACCAGTGACTATCTAGAGAACGACCCAGACCCAAGCATGTCGTAAAACTGCATAAAAATCCGTCAAATAACTATCCTAAGACGGCAAGTCCCAAAAGTTAAATCCTAAGGACCAAGAATAACCCCGGAGTTAATCCCTCAAAGATTATGTATCTTAAACCCCAAATCATAGACAATGTATTGAAACAAGATTCCAAGTTTAAGTCTTGACCCTATCCAAATCACTACTAGATGTTGCAAAAACAAACCATCCTCCATGAGAAGAGGAAACAAATAGGAGCCATTTTGCGGGAAATATAAGCTGTATGTACAAAACTTTCCCAAAATAAAGTGTCAGCGAAGAGACCCAACCAAGTTATCATAGTCTTAATCCCCATGATTATGCCCTCAATGACGGTGTATCATTAAAACAGGAAAAAAAGACAATGCGTCAAACATAAACCCTAAGATCAAGTTTTGATCCAACCATAGTTACCTTTACATGTCATAACACAGCCCTTTATTCAAATAAAAGAAGGACTAAACGTGAACAATCTAAGGGAAATATAGACTGTACGAGCGTCAGATTTTTCCCAGGATAAAAGTGCCCAAGAAGAGTTACCCAGCCCAGCGATCAAAATACCCATTTCCTGTAATCAATTCCCCAAGGGTTGTGTACCTAGGAAACATTTCAACAAATCTATAGCATCAACCCCTCGTATGTGACGTAACAAACCACGCATGGACAATTTTGTACAAGTAGTCATGCTTATGGACAATGTAAATGCTTATCCCAAGCAGCAATTGCCCAGAAGTGAAACACCACGAAGACAAACCATAAACAATTAGCCAACCCAGTAATTAATTAAACGGAAGCGCAAGATAAATTGACAACGTATTTGAGTATTTTAGACACGTAGAATGATGAAGTAAGTTTGAAGCCTTATGTATCTAACATGTAACTTTAGTGAATATTGAGAAACTTTTCATAAAACAGATGAAAACAAGTGCAAACTGCATTATCCCAGGGTTGCAATCAAATATTAAGTTAAAATCCATCAATATGTCAAGTTTTTTTTCCCTTGCAATTTATTATAATTCATACATATCAGTGTGTAAAAATTTAGATGTAGTAAGATGCTCTTGAAGTCAGTTACTTATCGTACCAGTATAGCGTCAGGTGGAAGTATAATCTAGTATTAGAAGTAGAGAACATGTACCATGTCAAATAGTTGAATAATTGCAAAGGCAGAACTTAATTAGTTAAAACTATGTAGAATTATTAGCATATCGGGTGAAGGTAATTTTAGCGTTAGGTGGAGGAACATAATAATTACATACTTAATCACATAATCAAATGTATTCGTCAATAGAAACTCTTTGGCCCTTTCACCAAATAGAGTGAATAGGTGATGGACTTTTAAGTAATGTCTTCATATATGTAGTCACATAAAGTAATCGGGAATATGAAAAAAATATATATACATCTTATTAGATCTGAGTTAATTCAAACAATAAGTGCCAAGTTTAAATTTTTTTACAATGATGAAGCGAGATCAGAATTAAAAAAGTGGAAAGAGTAGTAGTAACACAACGATGAGAACATCGTTAACAATGGGAAGGATGATCTGTAATGGGGTCAAAATTCAAAACCTCGAAACTTTCCAATTAAAGTTACTTTAGTAAAATCAAATCACCCAAAATATGAACCTAAAAATTCAAGTAACCTACAGATCGAGTAAGGCTTAATCGTCGAATTTAAAAAGTAGCAAAACAATTGTATCTTAATTGGAAAAACTTTGCAAAAAATCTTTCCCACAGAAAATGTAACAGCAATAAATAAATCCGCCTCTGCGTCGCCAAAGTATGCAATAAATATCAGTGTGATCACATTTTACATGACAGGAGACCAACAATGTAATTTAAATCTTAAGAGTTTGAATTCCGAAACTGTCAAGAGAAGGTAGAATTTATCATACAAAAAAATAGTCGCTAGAGATACTAAGTATTTTTGTGGAATCCAATTGCATTGTTCTGAAAACTAAGTTTAGGACTATGTATTCCAATGCAACTAAATTGTAGTGTCCTTTAACAACTTTCACGGAGATATATTATAAGTCTTCTGGAAACTAAGTGACATGTCGCTAGTAAAAAATTACAAAGTAAAACTTTGTTTGGTCGAGAAAAATTCTAAAGTGAAGTCTTAAAATTATAAATTGTATCAAAATTCAAGTAGCCAATTGGTGTAACCCTGTCCAATAGAGATATAGGACACACTGTCTGAACCAATAGGACCAGTGTAATATACTTTTTAGCAACACCTGAATGTAACCTCCGGCGAAATCGGAGGGTATAGCTGCTTAGAACTTAGCAATTTTGCGCCAGTCTAGAGCGAGTTTTAGGACGAGTCTAGAGCGAGTCTAGAGGAGTCCATCAGCAGTCTATTATGAGTTTAGAGTGAACCTTTGAGAACAATTAATGTAAGTGATTTAACTGTTGCATTGTATATGCCCGAGTCTATAACATTGTCTTAGTGTCTATGACTGTGAAGTGTTTTTGATATTCCTGATAACGCTTTGTACCGCTGATCTGAGTAAAAATAAATACATTACTTTCTTAATTTTGTCTCTCTATGTTAGTATTTCTCAAGATAATTAGTCCTTGTGGCTCCAACCGCTCCCTAAGGGATCTGAATCCTTTCAATCTGATTTCTACTCAGTATGGCCATTAATATATGCTCCCCATTTGAACCGCTGATTTAATTCCCCGCTAACTATGCTCCCCCGCAAACTATGCTGTAAATTATATGAAAGAAGTAAAATAAAAAAACTCATTAGAATAAAGAAAAGACTTAAAATAAACCCCCCCCCCCAGTAGAATAAAAAAAAAAAAACATTAGAATGTTTATTGCACAAGTCTTGCCTCAGGATTTGGAGCCACTCCAAAACATCGTGGAAAAATTAAAGATGCAAATGTTGATAAACAATTTTGTAATATAGATATATTGTTTTATGCTAATATATATATATACATATATATATATATATATATATATATATATATATATATATATATATATATATATATATATATATATATATATATATATATATATATATATATATATATATATATATATATATATATATATATATATATATATATATATACATATATATATATATATATATATATATATATATATATATATATATATATATATATATATATATATATATATATATATATATATATATATATATATATATATATATATATATATATATATATATATATATATATATATATATATATATATATATATATATATATATATATATATATATATATATATATATATATATATATATATATATATATATATATATATATATATGTCAAATAACTTGTTTTTTTTTATTTAATAACTTATAAGAGTGAAAAGCAGCACCAGTGTCGACAAAAAAAGTGTCAACATCATCTAGCGTTTGATAATACTTGGAATTTTTGCGAGTTTTTTTTCATGTTAATAAGTATGATGAGACAGTTATTACTAACTTAATTTTACAAGTTATAGTAATTACACTTATTTTTAGAAAAGATGCCAAGTATTGTGATTCGCAGTGTATGACAGTAGTGCCAGTTTTCACTATAAATTACCCATAATCTTTGAGACCATTTTCATCTTTAACACTTTTATGACAGAAAATTATATCAAATTTCAAACCATTTTCATTCTAGATCGCTGAAGTCTGGCACAGCGTGACAACTAAGTGAGAAGAGCATCTAAACTAAGTTTACCTTTACCACATACGCGTATCCCCTTTAAAGAAAAACAGAAAAAAAGCAATTTCTTTGAAAACCTTAGAAATTACTTGGTCCTTATGGTAAAAATAGCATCATGACTGATAAAATAAGATATACCACTGCTCAAGGCCATTTAATAAGAGATAAAACTACTTACACATCCTTGTCTGAGGGGTCAATTCACAAAGCAATCAGTATGGTAAGATTTGTATGTAAAATTTTGTTGAAAAACTTGCCATCACTATCTTGCAATCACTATGAATCTATGCAAACATTAAAGAGGCGTAAAAAAATAGCAACAAAGAAATGAAATATAAGGATCATGTGCCCTAATACACAGAGAGTGCTTTGAAAAGGGCGAGCTATTTCACTTGTTTCAGTTGTGTTACTAGACTTTTGGTAGAGACTTCTAATATTCTTGTTTGAGTGTACTTTAAAATACTAAAGAGAAATAAACTTAATGATAATTCCTTAAATATTAAGAGCACCCAAATGATTCCTGTTTATATATCTCCTCTGTAAGAAAGAGGCCAAAGTCAACAATTTTTATTTTTAGTTTTTGAAATCCGCAATGAAAAGTGAAAAGGTGAAATTCAGACGCAGGAATAGATGATATAACAAATCTTAATTAATTAAAAAGGCACGAGAAAGAATAACAAACGAGAAACAACAAAAGAAAATAACAAAAGAGAATAATAAAAGAGAAAATAACAAAAGAGTATAACACAAGACAGGTCCACCTTCTGTACTGGCTTTTAATATAGTCAATTGAGTATAGTCGTAGTAGTGTAATCGGTTAATGTCTCCATGCAAACCATAATGGGGTTTTTAAAATATAGCAAAAAACGACCTATAAGGATCTTGTGCCCTCATACACAAAAGGGTGCTTTAAAAAGCACGGGTTTTTAGTTGGACAGGGATCCAATCGTGTTATTAACCCTTGCACAATTTGTGAAGTCAGGATCTGACTAGCTTTAGGTGGAGGTTTTGGACTCAAAACCTCCACCTAAAGCCCAATTATTTACGAAGCCATGACAAAGAATAAAAAGACTAGATCCACCATTGCACTAGAAGCAGCGTGTCTGATGTCAAAAATTATTTAATTAACAAATAATTAAGATTTAAAATCAATGAAGAGTTTTTTTTATAGCCTAGCCATGTTTATTATCTCGTAAGTAGAGAGGCCCTATCGACTCCGAACCCTACATAATTTATGCTTGTTTTATGGTTTTTCTCACTGAAGATGTTTGTTCATGGTTTTTCTCACTGTGGATGTTTTTTCATGGTTTTTCTCACTGTTGATGGATGTTTCTTGGATGTCAACAACAATTAATGGATGTTTATTGGATGTCAACAACAATTGCTGGAGGTTTCTTGGATGTCAACATAAGGTCACATCAACAGTTTCCGGATGTAAACATGAGTCCAACAAAATTGATTTACATAATCTGACAGGGAATTATAATGTAATACAAGTTGATTTAAGATACAATATGGCTTCTTTGGTCTTTAGGGCTGAGATATAAATGGTTTTTAGTGACAAAGATAAATTAATATTGTTTGTTAAATATGACTTCTCGGGTCCTTAGGCTTAGTGATAAATTCGGGAATTGATATTCTTTCGAAGTCTTAATAATGCAACTTGATTTTTGATGGATAACATATATTTAAGATGTTTCTAAGTGCAACAGATACAGAGGGGAATGCATATGGCTTCGCTTAAGGGAAGAGATGAAGCATTTAGTTTGCAGTGTATATGCGATATGTAATTTAAAATTCTTTAGGTCTGAGAGATAGATATTAATATTCTTTCGAAAACTTAATAGTGTAGCTAGGAACAACTTAGGGATGAAGACAAATTGAATATATTTTACGCGGGAAATGGTTTCTTGGGAATTTCAAATGTGACAGCGCAGGGATGCCGAAACAAAGGAACACGCAAAAATTATTTTTAGGGGGTTATTTGGGCGAAAACAAATTAATTGGCCTTTTAGGGATTATGTGGGTAAAACCCACATTCTTCAGCTATTTTTTTCTCTTTGAAAAAAATCTGAACTGAAGCGGAAAATTTTTGTTTTCTCTGGTAAAAATAGAATTGATCTGTAACTTATTTCTTTTCATAGAGAAAATTCAGAAGGGAACTTGAACTTTTCTTCACATCGTTGAGAAAATCTGAATTCAAGTAGAACTTTTTACCTTCATGGAAAATATTCACAATCATAGTATAACTTTTCCTATCTTCTATGGTAAAATTTAGAACTGAGCTTTAAATTTTGTATGTCATTGGAAAAAATCTCAGAACTAAAGTTGAGCTCCTTATCTTCCTGACAAAATATTCACGATCAAAGTGTAACTTTTTCTATCTTCTACAAAAAAAATTTGGAACAGAACTTTAAATATTTTTCATCTCTTTGAGTAAAATCTGAACTGAAGTGGAACCCTTTTATTTTATCTGAAAAATAGAATTGATCTGTAACTTATTTCTCTTTCTTAGAGATAATTCAGAAGAGAGCTTGAACTTTCTTCACTTAATTCAGAAAATTAGAATTAAAATGGAACTTTTCATGGAAAATATTCAAAATCCTAGTACAAGCTTTCCTATCTTCTTCGCCAAACTTTAGAACAGAGATTTAAATGTTATATCTTTTAGGAAAATTCGAACCCAAGTGCAATCATTTTATTTCTCGAAGGAAAAAATTTAGAATTGATCTGTAACTAATTTCTTTTCATTGAAAAAATTCTGAAGAGAGCTTGAACATTATTGCACTTCATTGAGAAAAATTTAGAATTAAACTGGAGCTCCTTATCTTCATTGCAAATATTCAAAAGCAATTTATAACTTTTTCTATCTTCTACGATGAATTTTGGGTAGAACTTAAAATTTTCATCTCTCTGGGAAATTAAGAAATCAAGTATAAACTTTTTATTTTCTCTGGAGGAATTAAAATTGAACTGCTAGTTCTTTAGTTAAATTCAGAATTGAGTTAAATGTTCACGATCAAAGTATAACTTTTTCTATCGTTTATGAAAAATTTGAATAGTGCTTAAAAATTTTTTTATGTCTTTGAGAAAAATCTGAACTGAAGTGGAAAATTTTTATTTGGAAAAAAATAGAATTGATCAGTAACTTATTTCTTTTCATGGAGAAAAATTCAGAAGAGAAGTTGAACTTTTCTTCAAGTTATTGAGAAAATTAGAATTAAAGGGAAAGTTTATATCGTCACGGAAAATATTTAGAATCATAGCATAACTTTTCCTATCTTCTACGCTAAGATTTCGAAGGGAGCTTTAAATTTTTTATGTCATTGGGGAAAATATCAGGATTAAAGTGGAGCTCCTTATCTTCACGGTGAAATATTCACGATCAATGTATAAGTGTTTCTATTTTCTACATAAAATTTGGAGGAGAACTTTAAATTCATGTCTTTGGGGAAAAATCTGAACTGAAGTGGAACCTTTTTATTTTCTCCGGAGAAATAGAATTGATCTGTAACTTATTTCTTTTTCAAATTGAAAATTCAGAAGAGAACTTGAACTTTTCATCACATCGTAGAGAAAACTTGGAATTAAATTGGAACTTTTTATCTTCACGGAAAATATTCACGATCACAGTGTAACTTTTCCTGTCTTCTATTGAAAAATTTAGATGAGAGCTTTAAATTTTTTTATATCTTTGGGAAAAATCAGAACTAAAGTGGAAACTTTTATTTGATGAAAAAAATTAGAATTGATCTGTACGTTCCTTGGTAAAGTTCAGAATTGAGCTAACTTTTTACGATCAAAGTATAACTTTTTTTATCTTCTATGAAAAATTGGAGAACTTTAAATTTATGTCCTTGGGGAAAAATCTAAACTGAAGTGTAAAATTTTTATTTTCTCTGGAAAAAAGAGTATTGATCTGTAACTAATTTCTTTTTAAATCACAAAATTCAGAAGAGAACTTGAACTTTTCTTCAATTCACTGAGAAAATAGAATTAAAGAGGAGCTTTATCTTCATGGAAAATATTCACAATCATAGTATAACTTTTTCTATCTTCTGCGCTAAAATTTAGAATAGAACTTCAATCCTTTTAATTTCTTTGGAAAATTAAGAACTGAAATGGTAGCTTTTTAATTTTCTCTGGAGAAATTAGAATTGAACTGTAAGTCCTTTGGTAAAATTCTGAATTGAGCTAACTTTTCACGATCAAAGTATAACGTTTTTTATCTTCCACAAAAAATTGGAGAACTTTAAATTTATGTCTTTGGGGAAAAATCTGAACGAAAATGGAAAATTTTTATTTATATGGACAAAATAGAATTGATCTGTAACTTATTTTTTTCATAGATAAAATTCAGAAGAGAACTTGAACTTTTCTTTACGTCATTGAGAAAATTTAGAATTAAAGTGAAACTTATTATCTTAATTGGAAAATATTCACAATCATAGTATAACTTTTCTTGTCTTCTACGAAAAATTTTAGAACATAGATTTAAATTTTTTTAAGTCTTTGGGAAAAATCAGCACTCAAGCGGAACCTTTTTATTTCTTGACGAAAATAGAATTGATCTTTAACTTATTTCTTTTTCATTGACAAAATTCAGAAGTGAACTTGAACTTATCTTCACTTCATAAAGAAAATTTAGAATTAAAGTGGAACTTTTTATCTTCATGGAAAATATTCAAAATCATAGTATAACTTTTCCTATCTTCTAAGCTAAAATTTAGAACAGAGCTTTAAATTTTGTTCTATTTTTGGGAAATTAAGAACTGAAGTGGAAGCTTTTTATTCTCTCTGGAGGAATTAGAATTGCACTGTAAGTTCTTAGGTAAAACTCAGAATTGAGCTATCTTTTCATGATCAAAGTATAGCTTTTTATGGGTTTAGGAGGGATATTAAGAAAAGACCTTGTTCTGAAATAATATAATAAAGCCTTTTTAAAAGTATTGCTTGATATTGTGGTACGCAAAAAGTCTCAAGGTAAATTTTTTGTTCAAAAGGATGAGTACTTCAACTTGTAAGATTGGCTTAGGAGGGATATTATGAAAAGAAGTTGTTCTCTAATAAGAAAATAAAGCCTTTGAAAAGTATTGCTTTGTGTTGGGGTATGCAAAAAGTCGTAAAGTAATGTTGGGAGTGAAAAAGATGAGTACTTCAACTTGTGGAACAGGTTTAGGTGGAATATTAAGAAAAAAACTTGTTCTGAAATAATATAATAAAGCATTTGAAAAGAATTGCTTGGTGTTGGGGTATGCAAAAAGTCGTAAAGTAATATTGAGAGTGAAAAGGATGAGGACTTCAACTTGTAAAATGGGTTTTGGAGGAATAATAACAAAAGAAGTTGTTCTGAAATAATATTATAAAGACTTTTGACTAGTGTTGCTTGGTTTTGGGGTATGTAAAAAGTCTTAAAGTAATGTTGGAAGTGAAAAAGATGAGTACTTCAACTTTTAAAATGGGTTTATCGTTTATTTCGACAATGAATTTACTTTATTTGAAAATTAAATATTATTAATATAATCAAATGTATTTTTAACGCGGATGTTCCTATTTCCGAAAACAAAACCGAAGCTTAAATTAAAAAAAATAGATGTATTTCAAACGTGGATGTTCTTATTTCTGCAAACTAAAACCCAACTTTATTAAGAATCAAATATTATTAATAGAAACAGACGTATTTCAAACGTGGATGTTCCTGTTTCTGAAAACTAAAATTCTCTCTGGTGTGTGTCAGGATGGGTTTCCACAAAGTATGTCTCTAATAAAATTTAGTTCATCTGTGATGTAAGACTCAGAGCAAATGTTTAGGGCACGATCAACAAGAGATGTAACACCACCTCTTTTAACTTGTGGGGGGGGGGGGTGATTGGATTTAAAATGTAGATATCTGTTATTTTGTGTGGGTTTTCTGTAAATTGTGAAATCCAGTTTATCAATGTCACGAATAATTAAGACATCCAGAAACGGTAGTTTATTTGCATTTTCAATTTCTAAGGTAAATTGTAAATTTCGGTCATATGTATTAAGGTGATCTAGAAAGATCACCTTTGGTAACGGTGATCCTATTGTCTTTATTAACAATACAATTAGCCGAAGATTGGCAAGACACTCCCGTAAAGTTAAGGGTCTTTTGCAATGTCAAGTTCCCGTCAAGGCCTCAAATATAATTTACCTTCCATATATTCCTAAAGTCACTACAAGTTTAAAAAAAGTTTGCACGCAAAATATTTTTTATGTTGTATTTACAAATAATTTTAAAATCATGAATTTCTTAAATTCTGGTAATGATATAACCCCAGTTACTCGCCAGAGAGGCGCTTATCAAATACCATGTGACTGTGGTCATTTTTATGTTGGTAGAACCGATCAAAATTTAGAAAAACGCCTGCAACGACACAAAGATGACATAACTAGAGCTTTAAATTCTTATAGTAAAAATATTTCCTTTGATTCTGCTTTAAGCAGCCACATATATGATAACACTAGTCATAAAATGCTTTTTGAAGAAACTTGCCTTATTAACAATTATTTAGGCATAAAACAGGTTGTTCGAGAGGTAATTGAAATTAAAATCAAAATAAATAGTAATATTTCTTTAAATAGAGATTTGGGGGAATATTTGCTTAATGCCCTATACACAAATTTAATTAAAAATGATTTGACTAATTATACTAAAAGACCAGTAAATAACTTCACTCAACCTATTACAAATAGACCTTCTAGGCTGGCTGCCAAGAAGGCGAGATTAGCTTTAAAAAATTGTCTGTAAGTATTTTAATTCCATCTGAATAAATTGTTCTCTGTCCATTTCGTTTGGAGTACCAGTCCTGGTTGAACTTCCTTGAAGTAATGATATTAGGACTGTTTTAAAACATTTTTTTAAACAGTTTTAATGATTGAATTTTAATGTAAGTTTCTTTTATAGTGTTTTTATTCTCTTCATCTGTTTTGCTGAGGACGGCCCTTGGATATAGGGTCGAAATATTCATTTAAAATTGCATTCCACTGTCTTGTGTAAAAAAAAATTCCCTGATGTTCTACTTATTTGTTTACGATTCATCTTTATATTCATTGATGATATTGTCTGCCAATGCTATTTTTTTTACAGCGATCTCATTGTCTATCATCACATTATTTTTACAGAGGTAACAGTTCTGGCACGTTGATAAGATATGAATAATGACATTGAAGTAACAATGGGTTTATTTAAAAAAAAAAAATATACATCATCGATTCCCTGAAGCAATGCTTGTGCGGGAGAAAACCCACCTAATAAATCAAAAAACCAAGAAACCAAAAAAAAAAAAAAAAAAAATAAATCAATAAAAATAAAAAGAAAAAAAAAAAAAAAAAAAAACATAATTAGAGCTCAACTTACTGGACCCGAAAACCAACGAACCTCCAAACAACACCCAACAAAATTATAATGATTATAATCATATTCAGCTGCAACTAAACCCTCCTCAAAAACAAAACTTAAGTGGCGTGGAATAATCCATTCAAAATATACACATCAAAACAATGGTCCTTTAGCGACTTACGAAAATCCTGCAAACCCCCAACATTCCTCAAATCCTCTGGCAAACTCTCCCAAACTAACGGAACAACATGGCGAATTGAAAACCTAGACGTGACCATAGCTGGTCTTCGCACCAACTGAGAAGATCGTGTCAAATGATCGTTTATAGTAGACGCAAGACTAAACATTCCTGAAAAACATGATGGTAACTCCGAAGCTAAATATTTAAACATAAACAGAGCATTATAGAATACACATATTCCTGCTAACGGTAGAATTTTATACTCGCGGTAGAGATGCCTCACCGATACAGATATGTCAATGTGATTACCATAAAGAACTCTAATTGCCATATTCTGTGTTACGCAGAGCGGATGGAGGTGAGTTACGAATGTTTTCGACCAAACCATACAACAGTAAATGAGATATGGGTGAACCATAGAAAAATACAACATTCTCAGAATTTCACACGGAAAAAGATACCTATTTACCCATAATACCAATATTACGAGACAATTTGCTGTTAACAGATGCAATATGGTCTTTAAAACTAAGGCTTTCATCAATTATAACACCAAGGTGTCTAGTACTAGTAGATCTTACAATAGTATGGTGCCCTACTTCTATATTATTAATCCATGGATAATGTCCAGTAATTCTACCATAAATCAAAAAATTCGACTTATTATGATTCAGTTTCAATTTATTTACTCGCCTCCACTTTTCAATCGAAGAAATACCTTGTTTCAATATAGTCATCAACTCATTTTCAGTTCTAGCAGCTACGGTGAAATGGGCATTATCAGAAAAACATGGTAGAATTCCTTTAGTACCGTAAGTATCAAGGTCTAAAGAACAAGACACATTACTTGAAGCTCTACAAAGGTCATTAATATAAACCAAAAACAACAAAGGGCCCAAGACGGAACCCTGGGGTACTCCAATCGAAATATATTCAATTTTAGATGTAACTCCATCCATCACGACACACTGAGTCCTTCCACTAAGAAAACTAACTATCACATTCAAAAAATCACCACGTATACCACTACTATATAGCTTTTGAACTAGTATATCATGATCAACAGAGTCAAATGCTTTAGTAATATCCAAAAATATCGAAGCTATCTTCAGACCCTTGTCTAAAGCATCATTAATAAAAGTTGTTAAAAACAAAACTCCATGCTCTGTAGAATGATGACTCCTAAACCCAAACTGACTAGAACTAAAAAACTGTCTTTTCTCGAAAAAACTTACCATCCTACTATGAATCAACTTTTCAAACACTCTAGAAATAAATGGCAGTAAAGAAATCATTGTATAATCACTAAAACAATTCTTATCCCCTCCTTTAAATATCGGGATAACATTCGCGCACTTTAGACAATCAGGAAATATTCCAACTTTTAAACAATTATTTATCAGTCCTAAAAAATTACTAGATATAACAGGTAAAATCGACTTCAAAGCCTTCAACGAAATAAAATTGCCTCCTGATGCACCATTTTTCATATTATTTATAACATCAAATAATTCATCAATAGTTACAGATTTAAGGTACGCTGACACATCACAATCTTCAGGTAGGAACTGACGAAAATCTCCATCTTGATCAAATACTGGCACCGATGATGACAAACGCTGCCCAATAGTAACGAAGTGATTACACATCTCATCTGCAACATTATTATTCATTCCCATATTATCTGGACGGATCAAGACGCTACCAGGGCAAGTCACCGACTTAATCAATTTCCAAGTCTTACTCGGGCTACCCTCAACTTTTTTAAATTTAACCTTATAATATTCTACCTTAGCCAGTCGGAGTGCAGCATTTAACCTACTATTATAAACTCTATATATTACTTTATCATGAGGATCATTGCTCCTTGTTGACAACTTATATAAAAAACGTCTTCTATTAACTGACTGTAACCAACTCTTTGTAATCCAAGGTTTATTCGGAGACACCCTTCTCTTCTGTATTCCTGACACTTCACAACATTCCAAAAACGTATCCTTAATCTTACCATACCAAAGCTCAAACTTCAAATTTAAATCTAATTCTTCTTGTAAAAATTTAAAGTCTAACTGTTCTATCCTAAGCTTTAATCTTGAAATAGTATTTGAATCAACTATTAATTTCTTAGGCTTAGGGCGAGCATCACAATTAATATTAATATTCTTAAATATACCCGGAACTAATATAGCCAAACCAAAGTGATCCGAAACATCATTTAACACAACACTCGACGAATCATGGGGAACATTCAAAAATACATTATCAATTAGAGATGAAGATGAATCCGTCACTCTAGTACAAATATTTACAGCAGGATGCATCCCATAACCTAACATTAAATTCAAAAAACTCCGGGCTTTTAAATTAGATGCCAACAATTTCAAATCAATGTTAAAATCTCCACACACAAAACACGGCATGTTCTTACGAGTTAGAAGGTCCATTTGTTGCTCTAATAATTCTAAAAAACAATCTACACTAGCTGAAGGGGGGCGGTAACAGACAGCAATAAAAAATGGGTCACCATTCTTATCAACCTCCGTAACAAAACACTCAAAAACCATCTCTTTATTAACACACAAATCATCCCTAACCTTCACATTCAAATCAGTTCTAATATACAGGGCAAGTCCTCCATGCTGATAGTGAGTACGGTTCTTAACATACATATTATAATTTAAAATATCCGATAGTCCAGAATTATTATTCATTAACCATGTTTCAGTAAGTGCAAGAATATGAAAATCAGATAGCATACACAGCTCCGACAAATAATCCAATGTACTATTTAACCCCTGACAATTCAAATGAAAAATGCCAAGTTTATCCGGTGCCAGTCTAGTATGTAAATCAACTGGGCACTTATAATTAACCTTCGGAAAAACATCATCTACCCCCATATCAAAATCCCTGTGAAGTACCCCTAATCCTAAATCTGAAACACTCAATGGATTATTCTCAAGCCAATCCAAACGATCATTACGAATAATTACCATTTTTTATAAATATATATATATATATATATATATATATATATATATATATATATATATATATATATATATATATATATATATATATATATATATATATATATATATATATATATATATATATATATATATATAAAAAGAAAAGGAGGGTAGTTGCAACCAAACCTAACCAACTGAATAACTTACTATAACTCGGAGGGTCGGTGGTCCCGTTTCCAACGTAATCGAAGCTCCAGAAAAAACACAATATAACCTAAAAATAATAAGAAACATATTAACAAAATAGTATAAATAAACAAAAAAGTATAAATAAACATTAGTGCAGGAGTATGCTTGTCTTCTTTTTGTCTTCTTTAAAATGCTAATACCGGAAAGATGACGGTATGATGTATCAATAGGTAATGTGTTACAAGCATCAGTAGCAAGGAGTTGTCCCCGATCATCGAAAATCATTTTTATGTTTGTATTCTCTTTGAGCACTAATTTCTCTGATAATGTTATTCTCACATATCCACCCTTTACAAGATTGAAATTCTTGGGTTTTCCAAAGAAATCTAACCTCTCGCTGCTATGACAACGCAGGCATACATTTCCAATAGTGTTACCACTTGTACTTGTTTCATAGTTCAGGTATTTCTCCTTGTCAGCATTCAACGCGACGATGATTTTATCATGTGTACATACTTTCTTCGAATGCTTCATCTTCAATTTTTAAAGATTTTACTTATGTGTTTATCTTTCCAATGCGTAAAAAATACTGATTTAATGCATGCAATAAACTAGGTAGTGTCGATAACCGACCATAGAGTACCAGTGGGAAAGTGACATCGTGTCTGTGAGCAAGCATTGGAGTACGATTAGTAGAGCCGCAATCACACTTCATTTCAAAAGCCTTTTGAAAAGTATTGCTTGGTGTTGGGGCGTTCAAATAGCTGTAAAGTAAAGTTGTGGGTGAAAAGGATTAGTACTTCAAGTTGTAAAATTTGTTTAGGAGGGATATTACTTAAAGAACTTATTCTGAAAAGATATATTCGGGAGGAGCCAAAAAGTTGTGGGCCCGGGGGAGAGGGGCTCTTTTAGGGCCCTTTAGAGGAAGGGAGGGGGAGGGGCCCCTTTGGGGGCCCAGGAGCAGGGGGCCTCTTTGATGGCCTGGGGGGATGAGGGCCCAGAGGGGTCTTTGGGGTTGGGATAGGGGACCTTACAACACTGTTCAAATAGAGTTTGTGCATTATAACGACCACAGAACTTCACCCCAAATCAACCTCTAAAATGTCTCAAACTGTTTCGCCCAAATAATCCCTAGAATGCCGATTAATTTGTTTTCGCCCAAATAACCCCCTAAAAATAATTTCTTCGTGTTCCTTTGTTTCGGTATCCCTGCAATGTCACATTCGAAATTCCCAAGAAACCATTTCCCACGTAAAATATATTCAATCTGTCTTCATCTCTAAGGTTTTTCTAGCTAAACTATAGAGGTTTTGAAATAATATTAAAATTTATCCGATAAAAATCCATCATTTTTTGTTGAAATCCAAGAAACATCCATCAACTGCGCGAAAAACCATGAAAAAACATCCACAGTGAGAAAAACCCTGAAAAAACATCCTCAGTGAGAAAAACCATAAACAAATGCATAAATTATGTAGGGTCCGAAGTCTATAGGGCATCCCTACTGTCGTACTCAACAACAGTAGCTAGAAAATTACATTTTTACTTCATAAAAAGCAGGATTTTTATGCTTTTAGTCAGTTTTCATCTATTAAAGGATTTGAATAGGAAAAACAAGTGAGTGTCATAACCCCTAGCTGAATACAGTGGCTTCAATTCAGTACTAAATGCATAAAATTATGCCAGTTTGTCGTTCTGAATCAGGAAACAATTTGTTCTTCAATCATGTTTGCTACGCCATAGTTAACCGGTATGGGTTAATACGACCAATGGAAGCCTGGTTAATTTACATAAAGATCACGGTTAAAGGTACAGAAAGATAACGGTTGCGTGTTAAATTTGATACCTCTCCCCTAAAAATGTATGCTTAAAATAAACAAATACTATACGTAAACAGTTATTGAATTTTGTAACTTAAATACCTTTCCCCAGGGGCTGTTGAAGGTTATTGTTTATTTTCATCAACCCATGTACCTAAAGGTAGAGAAAGATCGCGGTTGCGTGTTAAATTTAACCCCTCCCCCCTAAAAAGGTATGCTTCCAAGAACAAATACTATACGTAAAGAGTTGTTAAATTTTGTAACTTAAATACCTTTCCCCAAAGGCTGTTTAAAATCATGATTTATTTCCATCAACCCATATAGCTAAAGGTACAAAGGATCATATGGACCTGGTCTTAAAAATATAAATTCAGTTTCCAGATAAATAATACAGAAGGACCTTACATGAATTAACTTATTATGAATTTGACTCTTTAAATAGCGATTTTTCTTTTCTTGAATTTTCGTAGTTTCAGTAAAATGCTAGTTTTCATTAATTCCATATTTTTGATTGAAAGTAAGGAGCGACGTTAAAACTTAAAACGAACAGAAATTATTCCGTATATGAAAAGGACTGTCCCCTCCTCAACGACTCACTCTTTACGCTAAAGTTTTTCATTGTTTAAAAAATATACAGTTGTGAGAAAGTCAAACTTTAGCGTAAAGAGCGAGGCGTTGAGGAGGGGACAGCCCCTTTCATATTCGGAATAGTTTCTGTTCGTTTTAAGTTTTAAAGTCGTTCCTTACTTTCAGCTAAAAAACTTGTTTCTTTTAATTTAATTAAATAAAAAAAAACAAAGTTTTTTTAACTGAAAGTAAGGAACGGCGTTAAAACTTAAAACGTACAGAAATTATTCCGTATATGAAAGGGTGCTGTCCCCTCCTCAACGCCTCGCTCTTTACGCTAAAGTTTTTTTATTGTTTAAAAAATAGAGTTGTGAGAAAGTCAAACTTTAGCGTAAAGAGCGAGGCGTTGAGGAGGGGACAGCCCCCTTCATATACGGAATAATTTCTGTTCATTTTAAGCTTTGACTTCTTTCCTTATTTTCAGTTAAAAAAACTTGTTTTTTTTTATTTAATTTTTGTAAGTTTTTGAATTAATAAATTTTTTGATTTTGGCTCACCGTACATGAATAATTAAAACAAAATTTGCACATTATATTTGGTTAAATGGCTTTCTCGAAACTTGTTTAATTTTATTTACGAACGTTTTTATTAGTAATAAATATACGTAACTTAGAATTAACTTACGTAACGAACTTCTATATTCATAAATTTTTAACACGTATATTAGGGGGTTCGCCCCCTAGTCAATACCCTGCTCTTTAAACTATAGTTCGAATTTTTTTTTTCAGTTCTTTAAAAACGACCTCTTAATCACAATCAGTTGATCAGTTGAAAAACTTGTTTTTTTATTTAATTCCTGATCTTTTTCTTTAATAATGCTGGGAAATCCGGCGCCCCCTTCATAGCAATGTCCCTTCCCCCATGAAAACTTCCTTCATGGAAAGATCCTTCCATATAGCCCCCGACCCTCTCCTTCCCCCACCTACCAGAAAAAATCTCCTCTGAAAAAGTCTGTATACTTCCCAATAACCAATACTATATGTTAACTTTGAGTAAAGTTCATAACTTTCAGCCCTCCCCCGGGGACTTTGGGGGATTAAGTCATCCTAAAAGACACTTATCATATTTTCAACCATGCTGTACAAAATGGTTATCTCAAAATTTTGATTGGATGACTTTGGGAAAAAAATTAGCGTGGGAGGGGGCCTAGTTGCCCTCCATTTTTTTCGGTCACTTGAAAAGGGCACTAGAACTTTTAATTTCCGTTCCAATGAGCCCTCCTACGATATTCTAGGACCACTGGGTCGATACGATCACCCCTGGGGAAAAAAAAACAAAAACAAACAAACAAATACACACGCATCCCTGATCTTTCTTCTGGCAAAAAATGGAAAATTCCACATTTTTGTAGATAGGAGCTTGAAACCTCTACAGTAGGGTTCTCTGATACGCTGAATATGATGGTGTGGTTTTCATTAAGGTTATACAACTTTTAGGGGGTCTTTCCCCCTTTTTTCGAAAATCAGCCAAATTTTCTCAGGCGCGTAAATTTTGATAGGTAAGATTAAACTTAATGAAACTTATATATTTGAAATCAGAATTAAAATCTGATTCTTTTGATGTATCTATTGGTATCAAAATCCCGTTTTTTAGAGTTTCGGTTACCATTGAGCCGGGTCGCTCCTTACTTACAGTTCGTTACCACGAACTGTTTGATTTATGAACATTATTGAATTAATACAGCTTTTGATTTTGGCGCACCGCACATGAATAATTAGAAAAAATTTTAATATTAATTTTACTTTTATTTGGTTAAACGGCTTTCTCGAAACCTCTTTCATTTTATTTACGAACCTTTTTACTAGTAATAAATATACGTAACTTACGAAATAACTTACGTAACGAACTTCTATATTCAATTATTTTCAATACGTATATTAGAGGGTTCGCCCCCTAGTCAATACCTTGCTCTTTAAACTAAAGTTCAAATTTTGTTCCAATTCTGTAAAAATGACCTCTTAATCACAAATACCGTTAATTAGAATAAAAAGCTCTTATGAAAGTACTAAATAATCTTTGGCTTAAAGAGCGAGGTATTGACAAGGGGGTGAGCCCAATCATATATGTAATGTTTTCTGTCGTTTTAAGTTTTGATGTTGCTCCTTACTTTCATTTGAAAAAACTTTTTTTTTAATTTATAATTTCTTATCTTTTCTTAAATAATAATGCTGTTAAAACAGGCGCCCCTTCATAGTAATGTCCACTCCCATTTAATCCCAAACCCACTGCCCATCCCTCCCTTACTACCAGAAAACATCCCCCTGAAAACGTCTGTATACTTCCCAATAACCAATGCTATGTGTTAACATTGGGTAAAGTTCATAACTTTCAGCCCTCCCCATGGGGAGTTCGGGGGATTAAGTCATCCAAAAAGACATAGTCATCACATTTTCGACCATGCTGAACAAAATGGCTATCTCAAAATTTTGATCAGGTGACTTTGGGCAAAACATTAGTGTGGAAGGGTGCCTAGTTGCCCTCCATTTTTTGGTCACTTAAAAAGGGCACAAAAATTTTTAATTTCCGTTCGAATGAGCCCTCCCAAGATATTCTAGGACCACTGGGTCGATACGATCACTACTGGGAAAAAAAACAACAAAAAAAAAACAAAACAAACAAACAAATAAACACGCATCCGTGATCTTTCTCCTGGCAAAAAATGCAATATTCCACATTTTTGTAGATAGGAGCTTGAATCCTCTGCACTAGGGTTCTCTGATACTCTGAATATGATGGTGAGATTTTCATTAAGGTTCTGTAGTTATTACGGGGTTTTCCCCCTTTTTTCCAAAACCAGCCAAATTTTCTCAGGCGCGTAACTTTTGACAGGTAGGACTAGACTTGATGAAGGTTATGTATTTGAAATCAGCATTAAAATCTGTCTCTTTTGAAGTCTCTATTGGTATCAAAATTATGTTTTCTACAGTTGGTTTGAAACAATAGAGATAGCAAAAGCGAAATTTCGAAGGAAAGTTCAGTTTGACTAGCCGATACTTACCTCATACGTTGGTACATCTATTAACAAAAGCTTTTCTTGGGTTTTGCAATGCAAAGACGGGGTCAAGACACCACAATTCCACCGAAAAAAAACGTTTCCACAGCGATCCAGTCCCTCTCCATAGCCAATTCAGACCAGTTTCTATTTTGAACTAAATCCCTTATAATTCCTTAACTCTCAATGAGCGGAGAGGAGGGAGGGACTCTATGTCTCAACGTATGAGGTAACTATCGGCTAGCCGAACTGAGCTTTCCTTCGAAAGTTCAGTTTTGGAGCATCCATTACGTCATATGATGCTACATCTATTAACAAAAGCTTAGATTCCAGTCAATTTGGTGGTGGGTTCATAAATCAACTAATATAAAATATTAGTTTCAAACTCCAATATTCAAATGTATAAACTATAAAACTGTCTGAACCGCAACAAAATGTTGAGCATCAGTTCGATCTTCTATTTCATGAAGATAGTGTTGTCTGGGAGTAGACTCCGAAGACCAGCCAGCAGTACTCATTACATCAGCAAATGGTACGGATTTCGATAGCGCCTTTGACGCCGTCATGGATCTTGTGTCATATGCTTTCCTTCTCTATACTCTTCTTTTGCTGCCTCATATGCCATAGTTATGGCCTACTTTATCCAAGAAGAAATATCTCCAGCTGCCACCTCTCGTGGCGCTGTTTTAGAAAAAGGAATGAAGAACCTTTTTCTCCCTTTTTTGAAACCGCCATGTTAGCTGTTCGCTGTGCGTAGGCCAATAGTATTCTCACTGGATACAAAGCTGGATCTGCATCTAGCGCGGGAAGAAGGATAGGGAAGGTATCTCATGAGGCTTCACTGTTTCCGGTCTAAACGAAGGGAGAAATCTGAGAGTTACTGAATTATCCGAAAATTGTGCTGTACTGAAAGACAAGGCATGTATTTCACTCCTTCGACGACCAGATGCGATGGCATTAATGAATAACATCTTAAGAGTAACATCCTTCATATCAATATTCCACAAGTCAAGAAATCATGAAGTTCTAAATACCTTACAACAAGGTCAAGACCCCAGGCAGGAATATCATGTTGTGTCCACGATGACTCATGCCAAAATTCTGTTTCATTTTTGTCAAACAAGTATCTTTGCTGATATCTGTTTCTGTAGCTGGAGCTAGTGTTCCGCATATTGCTGCTTTACAACCTTCTATCGTTGATTGTGCGAGGTTTCGACCAGTCTTTAGATATATCATGAATTCTGTAACTGTCTGAGTACTGGTTGCGAGAGGATTAATCTTCCTTTCACTACACCAATTTACGAACACTTACCATTTTCAATTGAACAATTCAATGGTAGATCGTCGCTGGACCGGGCAATTGCACGGGCTGATTCTATAGAAAAACCTCTAAACCTCTCTTTTCGAGTCCACCCTCGATATCTTCTAGCCGTGTAGATTCCTTAGTGTTGGGGGGCGAAGTCAAACCTGCTGGAGGAGATATGAGAAATCTCCGAGGGGTGTAGGCAAGTCTACTAGCAGGTTGAGAAGATTTGTGTACCAAGCTTGGCGAATCCCTCGGGGAGCAATTAGCATTATTCCGGCAGTTCATAGACTTTTAAACCTTCTCCAGAATTTTGGGATCAGGGCAAATGGAGGGAAGGCATAGCTGTGTTTGTACGACCAATCGTGGGCAAGGGCATTTGCGCCGATCGCAAGAGAATCTGGAACTGGTGAGAAATATACGTCGATCTTCCGGTTCAGTCGAGTCGCGAATAGATCGACTTCTGGCAGTCCATACTCTTTTGACAGGACTCTGAAGACACGCTCGTTGCGACTCCATTCCGTGGGCAGACCTTTTCCTTCTCTTGACAGTGTGCCGTCTACTAGATTGAACGACCCGGCGATGCGTCTTGCCCTCAAGTGAACGTTCAGCACCATCGTAATCTCGAAGAGCTTTATGGGTTCCTCCTCTAGGGATAAAGAACGGGTTCCGCCTTCTTTGCTTATGTAATTGACTACAGTCGAGTTGTCTGTCGCTATTATGACAACCTCGTTTCTTAGCTCCTCCGCAAAGGCTTTGATTTTGTTGGCTACGGCTCTCATCTCGAGGCAATTTACATGAAGAGATTTCTCTTCTGGAGACCAAGTCCCCGAAGTGTCTTGATGTGGGTTCTCTATATAGCCGCCCCACCCGTAGGTTGAGCTGTCGGTGAATATTGTTTTGGAAACAGCAGGAGGCTTGAGAGGAAGGTCTTGACTCTGCCAATCTTTGTTCAGCCACTGTGAAAATGCCTGTTTCATCTCTGTCGTAATTAGGATGTTTCAATCTATGTTGCCCCAAGACTTGTCCCACAATATGAGCATTAGTAGCTGACATTTCCTGAGATGTAGTCTGTTGAAAGGAATTGCTTCTGAGCCCTCATTGATGAGTCTAATTAGCTTCATAAGTTGCCTTATTGAGGCATTCGATTTTCCAGAGCTGCCTTGATTGCATGTATCAAGTTCTGAATCTTTTCCGGGGTTAGGTACACCCTCTTTACCTCTTGGTCTACCAGAAAACCCGAGAAATATGATCCGTCGCATAGGTTGCAATTCTGATTTCTCGCTCGCATGAACCCGAGTCTGTGCAGGAGAATCATCTGATTTCTCGCTCAGCATGAACCCAAGTCTGAGCTGGAGAATCATAATGGTCTTTACATTGTTCTGTACTAATCACTTTTGGTAATTATGCATAATTTATTTGTTCATGTAAGCATGCCATTGGATGGTTTGAAGATGGCCATAGCTCATGATGGCACTTTGAACTGATATATTTTGTTTTTGAAAGTGAAACCTAACCTCATTCTGTGAGTTACATCCTTAAAGTGGGCGGAAAACATGAAATACTTTCCAGAGATAATAATTTTGAGTATGCTCTAGAAAGAATTTTTCAAAGATGCTGCTGACATCTATTAACGGAATCCAAGAACCTTATCAGTTTTTGGGATAGCGTCAGGAAAGATGTTCTCTGCCTTTAACAGTATCAGTATATAACGTGAGGTATGATAGTTTGCTCAGAGTCACTCGTGTGGAAGAATCTAAGGCCAAGAATGGCTTCCTGTCACTGATATGAACTTTATGTTCTCTACTTATCCAGTTGATGGTAACAAAATGAACTTTAGGTTTATGTGTGGTGCCTGTGAAGCTGAAAATACGTCTTGACATTTTTAAGCTCTCGCTCGGTCTGGGATGTCGAAAGGGTCAAAGAAGTACTACGTTATGCACGATATTTTCTTCAATATTCCGAGTATATACTGTTATCCAGCTAGCATAGCATATGTGTAATTGTACGCTGGAAGTAAATTCAACTCTAATCACCAAAAAACTTACCACATGCCAGACCAGACCTATAGGTTAGCACTGTAGTCGTTACAATACTATGCAATGACGGTACGTACGTCCAAGGCGTCGTGACCTTATATAACGGCGGTCTGTACTTCCAAAGCATTATGACCCTATAAAATGAGGGTCTTTACTCCCAAGGCGTTATGACCTTATGTGATGGTAACCTGTTCCCCCAAGGTGTTATTATCTTATGTAATGCCGGTCTGTACGCCCAAGGCGTTATGACCTTATTTGATGACGGTCTGTACACCCAAGGTGATTTGACTTTATGCAATGACGTCATGTACACCCAAGGTGTTGTGACCCTATGTAATGACGGTCTTTACACCCAATGTACTATGAACTTCTGTAATGGTAGTTTGTACACCCAATGGTGTTATGACCTTGTGTAATGCCGGTCTGTACGCCCAAGGCGTTATGACCTTATATAATGACGGTCTGTACACCCAAGGTGATTTGACCCTATGCAATGACGTCATGTTCACCCAAGTTGTTGTGACCCTATGTAAAGACGGTTTGTACCCCCAAGCTGTTATGAACTTATGTAATGGTAGTCTGTACACCCAATGGTGTTATGACCTTGTGTAATTCCGGTCTGTACGCCCAAGGCGTTATGACCTTATAATGACGGCCTGTATACCCTTTATGTAAAGAGTAATATACCATCCCAAAAATATTGGGTTTAATACACCCAAATGATTGAAATACAAATAATTACAAATAAGACACAAAAAATAACTTCTGTAATATTCTTTTTATGATTTCTGCGTACCATCAGGGTTGCCAGCTGCCAATATCTAAAAAGGGGTAAAAACTGAGGAAAAAGGGGGAAATTTTACTCAAAGAGTGAAAGTCCGTGTTTTCGCTCGGCCCGGTATGTCGAGAGGATCAAATGAATTATCCCGTTCTGAGAGTGGCTTATTCTTTGTTGTTGACTGCAATTCTTCTGAGCGCTGCTTGATGAAGTTTTCAGCATTGGGGAGAAAGGTAACGTGATAAGCTGTTTTCTCTTGAATGGCTCAATTGCCAAAACCAGGTCTGCCGCCGAGCAAGGCTGTTGGACGGTAATGGTAGGCCTGGGTCAAATGGTGTCACCCAGTACTTCGTATACAAGGTCCAGCGACTCTGCCAAAGAGACCATGTCATCTGTTCCAGGATCGGTGCCTAATTTTAACCAACTACAAAATCCCTAGAGTTAGATGCTGGGCCTAATCTGGCCTGCAATCTCCAGACCAACTTATCCCTTACCAGAAGGCCTATAACGCTGTAAGCGTTATAACCTTGTGTAATGATGGTCTGTACGCCCTAGGTGTTATGACCTTTTGTAATGACGGCCTATACGTCCTATGCGTTATGACCTTAGGTAACAACGGTCTGTACGCCCTAGGCGTTATGACCTTATGTTATGACGGCCTATATGCCCTAGGCGTTATGACCTTATGTTATGACGACCTATACGCCCTAGGCGTTATGACCTTATGTAATGACGGCCTGTACGCCCTAGGCGTTATGACCTTATGTAATAGTGACCTCTACGCCCTAGGCATTATGACCTTACGTAATGACAGCCTATACGCTTTAGGCGTTAAGACCTTATGTAATAACGGCCTCTACGCCCTAGTCTTTATGACCTTATGTTATGACGGCCTATACGCCCTAGGCGTTATGACCTTATGTAAACTTATAAAATATAAACCTATGAAAGGTATTATCCATACCCAAATACTGGATTTACCGCAGCTAAACTATTAAAATACAAATAATTATCTGGCCTACTAAACACCAGGCCTAGAATAAATGTAGATATTTATATAAATATAGATAAATATGTTAAAAATTTGTATATGTTTCCTATGTAGGAAACATAGGAGAAACATTTCTGAATTGCATCAACGCATTTTAAAAACGCATAAGAGTTTAAACGAAAAAGGTTGAAAAATTTATATAATATGGTTTTTCACCTTTTCAACATTTGAAATAACCACTTTACTGGCACAAAAATGAACAAAGAAAGACTCGTGGAACAGTCTTTTAAGGTACTAAAAATCAAATCAAAAATTGAATTTTTATATACAATATTGCAATAGTGTCCTGGATATCTCTATTGAAGAATGTATAATTATTAGCAAACATTACGCATACTCCCAAAAAAATGTTGTGAATAGCTGTGCAATATTCATGCTGGGAGGGTAGGAAGTTCCTCTCCTATTAAACAAATATTTTGAGTATAAACTCATTTTCTTTTTTACTAATAAAAATGTTTTATATGTTGAATTAAAACCAAGAACTACCTTGGATAGTGTCTATGCTTATGACCCCTTGTACCACGAAATAGAAACTGGTCTGAATTGGCTATGGAGAGGGACTGGATTGCTGTGGAAACGTTTGTTTTCGGTAGAATTGTGGCGTCTTGACCCCATCTTTGCATTGCAAAACCGAAAAAAAGCTTTTGTTAATAGCACTACCAACGTATGAGGTAATGGCGACGCCCAACCATCATTTCAGTTTTTCGGCCAAGAAAAATTAGCTTTATATCAGAAAATTTTCCCTAGACTTTTCAGTCCCGTTTTTAGGCCAAATTTTATGTTTTGCAGTACAGTATGGCAGAGAACAACTTTTTGCCAGACGATTGTCATGTGGCACAATGTCACTTATCAAACATTTTGTGGTAACGAACTGTAAGTAAGGAGTGATCCGGCTCAATAGTAACCAAAACTCTAAAAACCGAAATTTTGATATTGATACATAAATCAATAGAATCAAATTCTTATGCTGATTTCAAATATATAAATTTCATTAAGTTTAGCCTTACCAATCAAAAGTTACAGGCCTGAGGAAATTTGCCTTATTTTTGAAAAAAGGGGGAAACAGCCTTTAAAAGTCTTAGAACTTTAGTTAAAATCACACCATCAGATTAAACGTATTAGATAGTATTATCGTATTATCGTATCGTACACTTATTATTATAGAAGTTTCAACCTCCTATCTGCAAAAATGTGGAATTTTGTATTTTTTGCCAGAAGAAAGATCATGGATGAGTGTTTATTTGTTTGTTTGTTTGTTTTATTTCCCCAGGGGTGATCGTATCGATCCAGCAGTCCTAGAATATCGTAAGAGGGCTCATCTGAATGGAAATTAAAAGTTCTAGTGCTCTTTGGAAGTGACCAGACAAACTGGAGGGCATCTTGGCCCCCTCCCACGCTCTTTCTTTCCCGAAGTCACCCAATCAAAATTTTGAGATAGTCATTTTGTTCAGCATAATCGAAAATCTAATAAATATGTCTTTGAGGATGACTTAATCCCCCACATCTCCCGAGGGAAGGACTGCAAGTTATGAACTTAGCCCATTGTTTACGTATAGTATTGGTTAATGGGAAGTATACAGACGTCTCAGGAGGGATTTCCTTCTTGTAAAGGGGGGGGGGTCGGAGGAGGGGGTCACGGGGAAGAATCTTTCCATGGAGGATGTTTCCTTGGAGGAAGGGACATTTCTATGAAGAGGGCGTCGGATTTCCCAGTATATTTAAAAAAAGATCAGAAATTAAATTAAAAACAAGTTTTTCAACGGAAAGTAAGAAGCAACATTAAAACTTAAAACAAACAGAAATTATTACGTATATGAGGGGGTTCGTCCCCTATTTTTCAAAAGAGCTATCTAATCTAATTAACCGGCCTTTGTGATTCCAAGGTTTGTGATTCGAATAAAATTCGAACCAAATCTCTATTTAAAGAAGTATTACTATTTATTTTGATTTTAATTTCAATTTCCTCTCGAACAACCTGTTTTTTGCCTAAATCATTGCTAATAAGGCAAGTTTCTTCAAAAAGCATTTTATGACTAGGGTCATCATATATGTGACTGCTTAAAGCAGAATCAATGGAAATATTTGTACTATTAGAATTTAAAGCTTTAGTTATTTCATCTTTGTGTTATTGTAGGCGTTTTTTTAAATTTTCATGGGTTCTACCAACATAAAAATGGCTACAGTCACATGGTATTTGATAAACCCCTCTTTGGCGAGTAACTGGGGTTATATCTTTACCAGAATTTAAGAAACTCATGATTTTAAAATTATTTGTAAATACAACATAAAAATTATTTTGTGTGCAAACTTTTTTTAAACTTGTAGTGACTTTTGGAATTATATGGAAGGTAAATTATATTTGAGGGCTTGACGGGAACTTCACCTTGTCAAAGACCCTCAATTTTACGGGAGTGTCTTACCAATCTTCGGCTAATTGTATTATTAATAAAGACAATAGGATAACCGTTTCCAAAAAGTATGTCTCTAATAAAATTTAGTTCATCGGTGATGTAAGATTCAGGGCAAATGTTTAGGGCACGATCAACTAGAGATGTAACAACACCTCTTTTAACTTGTGGGGGGTGATTGGATTTAAAATGTAGATATCTGTTATTGGTGTGGGTTTTCTGTAAATTATAAAATCCAGTTTATCAATGTTACGAATAATTAATACATCCAGAAATGGTAATTTATTTGCATTTTCAATTTCTAAAGAAAATTGTAGATTTTGGTCATATGTATTAAGGTGATCTAGAAAGCCCCTAAGTTCATTTTCCCCATAATTCCAGAGCAAAATTACATCATCCATATACTGCCCCCAATAGACATGTTTTAAAAAATATGAATTTAAGGCCCAATTCTCAAGATGTTCCACATAAATGTTTGCTAATAACCCGGATAGCGGTACACCCATAGGAAGACCATTTTTTTGTTGATAAAAAGAATTACGGAACTGAAAATACATTGAATACTTATTACAAATATTTCCTTTGATTAAGAAACTTGCCTTATTAGCAATGATTTAGGCATAAAACAGTTTGTTCGAGAGGCAATTGAAATTAAAATCAAAATAAATATTAATATTTCCTTAAATAAAGATTTGGGGGAATATTCGCTTAATGCCCTATACACAATTTCAACTAAAAATGATTTAACTAATTATATTAATTAACCAGTAAATAACCCCACTCAACCTGTTACGAATAGAACATCTAGGCTGGCTGCCAAGAAGGCGAGATTAGCTTTAAAAGCTTGTCTGTAAGTATTTTTATTCCATTTGAATGAATTGTTCTCTGTCCACTTCGTTTGGAGTACCAGTCCTGGTTTAACTTCCTTGAAGTAATGATATTAGGGCTGTTTTAAAACATTTTTTTTAAAAATCTTTCAGTTTTAATGATTAAAATTAAATGTAAGTTTATTTTATATTGTTTTTTATTCTCTTCGTTTGTTTGGCTGAGGACGGCCCTTGGATATAAGGTCGAAATATTCATTTAAAGTTGCGTTCCACTGTCTTGTATAAAAATTTCCCTGTTGTTCTACTTATTGTTTATGATGGAAAGGCAGTGTGGTCTTCGTCGCTATTTACGTCTAGCTTATGGGGAGTAGTTGACCTATGATGTCTTTTATTTTATTAGTTTAGGCAAAAAGCATGCTAATATTATCAATCAACAAAAGTTTTTAGAATCTTGTAGAAATGAAAATCTTATTCCTAAGTCTTTAAGATATAAATTGCATTTAAATACCCGGAAAGAAGCGCAATTCGCGCACACATTACATTAAAAAACTCTAGTTTACATTATTAAGGACAAAAAACAAAAACGACACATTATTTCCTCAGAAAATAAATCTCTTGAAAATTTTTTGTGTGAAAATCTGTCCACGGTTGATTATTCTTAGGTTGTACGATTGGAAAGGAATTTATTTAGTCACGATTTTCGTTTGTCTAGAGAACGTCTTGATAAGAAATTGGAATGTCTGAGGTATGAATCTACGATGAATCATCGTGTTTATACCCCGAGATTTACTCCTGGACCCACTATTGTTAATCTGTCCTCTAGAGCTCTTGAACCTAAGGAAATCCAAACTCTTGAAAAAGGTCCAAAATTTTCTTTTCAACCAAAACAAGTTCCTGTGGCAGATATTGTTTCCTCCTTAGAATCTTCTTTGCACAAACACTACACATCCATTTCTAACCCAGATGTCTTGTTTTATTAATACACTTTACGGCAGCCAAAAAAAAGTTACATCTCATACTAATTTGACACCAGAAATTTCGCACGACATGAAAATTTTTGTCTAATCTTCGCAAAGACCCTTCAATTATAATAACAAAATCAGACAAGGGAAATTCACTTGCAGTCATAGATACCTTAGATTACGACAATAAAATTTATTCACACTTAAATGACACAAATACATATACTTCCATAACTCACGACCATGTTGATAAGTTTGGGAATAAAATTATAACCGAATTAAAGAATCTAAGAAAAAATGGCAAAATCACCCCACAATTGTATAATAAATTTCTCCCCCGAAGTAGCTTTTGCCCAAAGTTTTACGGTTTACCGAAATTACACAAGCAAGGTATTCCCTTAAAGAATAGATTGTGAGGTTTTAATGTCCCTAGTTAAAATTTTTAATAAGTATTCAATATATTTTCAGTTCCGTAATTCTTTTTATCTACAAAAAAATGGTCTCCCTATGGGTGCGCCGCTATCCGGGTTATTAGCAAACATTTATGTGAAACATCTTGAGAATTGGGCCTTAAATTCATATTTTTTTAAACATGTCTATGGGGGGCGGTATAAGGATGATGTAATTTCCCTCTGGAATTATGCTGAAAATGAACTTAGGGGCTTTCTAGATCACCTTAATGAATATGACCGAAATTTACAATTTACCTTAGAAATTGAAAATGCAAATAAGTTACCATTTCTGGATGCATTCATTATTCGTAACATTGGTAAACTGGATTTTACAATTTACAGAAAGCCCACACAAAATAACTGATATCTACATTTTAAATCCAATCACCCCCCCCCCCACAATTTAAAAGAGGTGTTGTTACATCTCTAGTTGATCGTACTCTAAACATTTGCTCTGAAACTTACATCACAGATGAACTAAATTTTATTTGAGACATACTTTTTGGAAACGGTTATCCCATTCTCCTTATTAATAATACAATTAGCCGACGATTGGCAAGACACTCCCCTAAAATTAAGGGTCTTTTACAATGAGAAGTTCCCGTCCAGCCCTCAAATATAATTTACCTTCCATATATTCCAAAAGTCACTACAAGTTTTAAAAAAGTTTGCACACAAAATAATTTTTATGTCGTATTTACAAATAATTTTAAAATTATGAGTTTCTTAAATTCTGGTAAAGATATAACCCCAGTTACTCGCCAAAAAAGGGTTTATCAAATACCATGTGACTGTGGCCATTTTTATGTTGGTAGAACTCATCAAAATTTAGATAAAACGCCTACAACAACACAAAGATGGCATAACTAAAGCTTTAATTTCTAACAGAACAATTATTTCCGTTAATTCTGCTTTAAGCAGTCACATTTATGATAACCTTAGTCATAAAATGCTTTTTGAAGAAACTTGCTTTATTAGCAATGATTTAGGCATAAAACAGATTGTTCGAGAGGCAATTGAAATTAAAATCAAAATAAATGGTAATATTTCTTTAAATAGAGATTTGGGGGAATATTTGCTTAATGCCCTATGCACAATTTTAATTAAAATGATTTAACTAATTATATTAATTAACCAGTAAATAACTCCACTCAATCTGTTACGAATAGACCATCTAGGCTGGCTGCCAAGAAGGCGAGATTAGCTTTAAAAGCTTGTCTGTAAGTATTTTTATTCCATTTGAATGAATTGTTCTCTGTCCACTTCGTTTGGAGTACCAGTCCTGGTTGAACTTCCTTGAAGTAACGATATTAGGGCTGTTTTAAAACATTTTTTTTTTAAATCTTTCAGTTTTAATGATTGAATATTAATATAAGTTTCTTGTATAATGTTTTTTATTCTCTTCGTTTGTTTTGCTGAGGACGGCCCTGGGATCTAGAGTTAAAATATTCAGGTGAATTTGTGTTTCACTGTCATATATAAAAATTTCCCTGTTGTACTACTTATTGTTTATGATGGAAAGGCAGTGTGGTTTTCGTCGCTATTTGTGTTGTTTAAAGACGAAGGCATGTAATATACAAAAACTTGTTGAAAAGCCGCACTAATTTTGAGACATTAGCAAAGAAGATTAGGAGGGGCACACCCCAGGATAACAAGTAATGCTCTGTTATATATATATATATATATATATATATATATATATATATATATATATATATATATATATATATATATATATATATATATATATATATATATATATATATATATATATATATATATATATATATATATATATATATATATATATATATATATATATATATATATATATATATATATATATATATATATATATATATATGTATATATATATATTGACAAATTTCATAGAAAAAGAAATATATTACCATTTAAAATTGCTGAAAACGAAGTTTTCAGCAATATCCTTACCAATACATATCCCTTACATATCCATAATCCCCAAACTTACATATCCAAAATCCCTAAGCTTACATATCCCTACCAAATGGCTTTTATCAAAAATATAATCAAAATATCCTAAAGAGAGGCAAGTTGCCTTTAATATACAAAAGAAAAGCCGCACCAATTTTGAGACCTTAGAATAGAAGATTAGGAGGAGGACTGCCCAGGATAACAGGTAATGATCTTGTTCGTTTTACATTTCAATTGTCGTTTTTTAATTTCATAAAAAACAAAAAAATAATTCACCAGACAGATACATTAAGCCCTCGATGCTTCTTTTAATTATGCGGTAGGGCCAGTCTATCTGAATATACTTTACATTCATGCGTGTATACAAGTAACATTCATTAGGTGGAAGGGGTTAGAAATTTCCCAGCCATAATTTTCAGCCCATTCTTTTTAAAGGGTATTCTATATGATCTTCAGAGGACCTTATTAAAAGGGGAATTAAAACCCTCACAACTAATTTCATGCTTAAAATGATGTTATTCCTAAATTTCCTTTGTTTATGGAGATGGTTTATAGAGAATACTAAACTTTATGTATAGTAAGGCTTTATTCTTAATTATATTATTGAATGGCTCTGCCTCAAAAGGAGAAGACTCAAACAAACTTACAACCAATTTAATTTCAAAAATGTCTACAAAAAGTAGATGCTAATCTGATTCTCGTTCTTGTGAAGTGAACATTAAGCACTATTTTTATTTTAAGTCTTTTTCAACGGAGCATTGCAAATCTGTTTAATGGTTTATATATCTGAGATGAATTTCCTGATTTAAGTTCCAAGCAGTCTATACTGCTATATCCAGTGATTGTGTTTAAGTAGTGCCATCTATAACTCAAATCACGCGATATAAGCAGTCAATAGACCATAAGAAGAAAGCATGAAAACTAAGCAGTCATCTTTTAGTTCCTGAAAAGAAAACAGAAATGTAATATAAACCCTTAAAATTTAACAAACCTTAGGAAAAAATTACTTGTACTAAAGACAAAAATACAAAAAGGCAACTGAGGATTTGAAGAAAATAGAATTATACAGGAACCGAAGGCCCAAGCTGCCGAGCATGGCAAGTGGGCTGTTTGTATTGTCAAGTTGTGGCAAAGCCAGATCTTTTTTATTCCCAGGGGGGAGGGATGTAAATTTTGCGACCCCTTTCCGCATCATCAATACTGTAAATAATACAATATTTGTTTACAGTGATAGTTGAATATATTTCATGGGGAAATAAAGCTACCCGTATGTATTTATTACATATACGCTTTTTATTAAAAATTTATCAACCCACAACTTATTTGCACTACTTTTGAAAGTTGTATTATATTAATAATTAATAAGAACTTTACTCTCTCAAATCTAGCATAAAGCCTAAGCCTAGTAAATTGACTCTGGTTTAGGTGAATCGAATGTAAAGCGTAACATTTATGAAATATTCATATATATTTAGCCAATACAATTGTGAAACAATGCGTCTTAACAAACTGTAACTGAGAAGCAGCTGTGATATATCGAAAGAATTTTAAATTGGCACTTTTATGGCGATTCCAAATATATGTGATTCATTATAAATAAATAAATCAATTAATTTATTTAAAAGAAAGAGAGAAAAAATTACAAGAGTTTAGACCCTTTACAAAGGCTTTTTGGCCTGTGTGAGTGGGAGACTAAAAATAACAAAAAATAACAGCACTAAAAATCAAACAAAAAGCAAGAAGAAGAAAAAAAAGAAAGAAAGAAAATAATTAACTAACGACAATATAAACTACCAAGCCAATAAAAATAAATAAATTAAACAAATTGAAAAGGAAAGATAGACGGGAAAAAGAGAAGGGAGGAGAGAGCTAACTCTCTCGGCATAAGAGGTGGTCGGTTAGCTCTTTTTTAAATTGTCCATAAGAACGACATAGCCAAAATTTAACTGGTAGGGAATTCCATATGGAGGAACAACATAAAACTGGATTAAGATCTGATCTTAAGCTTTTGGTTTTATGAATTAAAATATTTATATCCTTTCTGAGACAAAAAGAAACACGATATTCCTTTCGTAGTTCAGAATTTGAAAGACATAATTGTTTGAAGAAGTTAGGGGGGAGTCCATGAAAATACTTAAAAATGAAACAAGAAGAAAGAAAGATGTATGTGGATTGAGCATCCATTAAATTCATGCTAAGCTGACTTGTCACCTCAGACACTAATTTAATTGCTCTATTATATATTATGAAAACAGGGAAGGTTAAAAAAGAGAATGTCTATAGCCATACTGTTGGACGGTAGTACATATAAGGTTGAATGAGAGAGGGAACGAAGATCTTTATTATTGAACCAGCCAAACAATGACGGAGCTTCCAACAAACTCCTAGGTTTCTGGAGAGCTCATGTTTCGCAAGAGTGCAGTGATGTTTGAAAGAAAGATTTTCGTCCAATAAAACTCTTGGAATCGAAAATGTCTATCAGAGGGACGAGTTATATCACCTTGAGTGGTACAAATAGTTTGAACTAAAGGACAAGAAGTACGTGATGTGGAAAAAATAAGTAGACCAGATTTAGCTAGATTTAAGGCAAGGTGATTTGCATTGAACCACGAAAAGGTTCTTTCTAGAGAAGAATACACTTTTTTGATAAGGGAAGAATCCTTAATTTCTGAACTCCCATGAGTACTATCATGTGCAAATGCAAATGGTTGTGTGTCTTGAGCTGCCTCACTAGGTGGAAACAAGATTGTGATAGCAGATACTGCAGCAACTTCGTTTAGTTTGTTCAGATACAGGCATAAAAAGATCATAGATGAATATAAGGAGTAAAACTGGTCCTATGATAGATCCTTGAGGGACAACACGGAATTGATTTTGAGCTGAAGGTCAAAACTTATTGACTTTTCAGATAAATGAGTTTGAAACCAATTATAATTATTTTCCTCGTATCCCCCTGTGTCCCCGTTTTGAGAGCAGGATAGTATATGACATGCTGCCAAACACTTTTCTGACATCAAGGAAAATCGCATCTGGAATTCTGCCCTCATCAAGAGACTTGTGAATGAACTTCAGCAATGCCAGGAAAGCATGTTCTGTTGAGTGTTTAGGGCGAAGTCCAAACTGATTTTAATGGAAAAATTGTTGTTGTTTTTTTTTTATCAAGAAACGACAAAAGTATAGAGTACATACCATTGATATTATCATTTATTTATTACCCGGCAAAAAAATGTACAAAAGACGAAGTATCACTAAAAAAGAAAAAAACACAAACAACAACAAAAAAAATACATCGAACAAATTACAAAGACGAGAATTAAAAACTCCATTATACACTGCACTGCAGGTACGTAACATATTTTACTTTTTAAACTCCCAAGTAGCCTACTGAACAAACATAAGCAATATGAGCATCGTTGCATCATGCCGCAATTGGTAAAAAATTAAACCAAATAATCATCAGTGAATTAAAAATATACAGTAGATAATCATATCAACTAGTCTAAATATGACAAGAGAGGGTAAAACAATACAGTACATACAATTTTTAAAAATTTTATTACAGGCTGATAAAAAAGAAATTGGCTGATAATTAGAAGGATCGTCTCTAGAGCCACCCTTATGGAGAACTACTAATTTGGCCAATTTTAGGGCATTAGGAAAATTTCCATTCAAAAATGATAAGGTCAAAAGAATGGTGAGAGGAGATAGAATAGAGAGTAATATAAAAATTTTCTAGATCAACTACAGGCTTATAAAAGAGAAATTGGCTGATAATTAGAAAGATCATCTCTAGAACCACTCTTATGGAGAATGACTAATTTGGTCGATTTTAGTTCCATTCAAAAATGATAAGGTCACAAGAATGGTCAGAAAAGATAGAACAGAGAGTAATATAAACTTATAAAAGCCTTGACAGGAATTTGGTCAGGTCCAGACGAAGAAGATCCTATTAGCTCAGAGACAATTCTCTGGACTTCAAACTCGGAAACAGGATCCAAAGCATTTTAATTGAATTGCTTTTGTTTTGGATGCGAGTAAGTTTTAACTTACTCGGGAATCCATGTGATAGCCCTTGATCAACCCTCAAGTTCTTAAAAAATACTTTTCATTAAAATTCAACCGTTTTGGGGTTAGTTAAAAAATTTTAACAAAAAGTCAAGCTTAAGCGTATAGAGCAAGAATAATTTTCATTAAAAATTTTTGTTTTTTATTTAATTTTTGGACGTTTTTCAAATCATGCCAGGAAATCCCCTTCCCTCAATGTGCAAAATTCCCCCCTGGAAAATTTCCTCTCCAAAATGTCCGTATATATCTCAATAAGAAATGCTATTTGTAAACAATGAGCGAATTGCGTGGCTTCAGCCCTTTCCCCAGACACAATGGGGTCATGTCAAGGGCGCCGGCAGAAAATTTTCCGGGAGGGAGGCAGACGCCATAGTAGAAGTAGTGGTTGGGTGACAGGGAATATATTTGAGAATATTTTTTTTATATGAATATGTGTATTTTTAAACACTTTTTGAAAAAAAAACTCTCAAATAAAAAGAGCAATTAAATTGCATGCAAAATGAAACAAAACATAGTAAATTTCAAACGACAAGGGTTCCTGGTAAAGGAATCCTTCGTCAATTTATTAAATTAAATAAATTAATCAATTTTTTTAATCAATAGTATATTTAATCATTATGTATTTAATCTTGAAAGAAAATCAAACTCAAACCAAAATTAAAGAAAGATTTATCACTTTTGTAGATTATAATAGATGTATACTTGTCATTGCAATTTCCTACGCCTTAGAATAGTTTACAGAAAGTATACAGATACTTAAAAATCATATCGGGGGTAAATCATGACCCGGTAAATCGGGTCATCAATAAGCCCTAACGTATAGTATAATTCTGGTCTTATCCAAAACTAGATATCTAGGGAACAGAAAAGACCTGAGGATTTATGGGTTATTACGTTAGGACTTCAATGCATATGATATGCATTGAATTATTTTGTATACGTAGCGAAGCTTTGTAGCAGGAGATAATAAGCTACCAAACCTTCAAACATTGCGTGAGTTTGTCAAGATCCTGGATTGAGGGGGATAAAATTGGAGACAAATAGAAGGTATTTTCCGGGGGGGGTATTTTCCGCAGGAGGGGGTATTTTCCGGGGGTATATCTCGCGGGGGAGATTCTCCGGGGGGGTATTTACCAGGGGGACATTTGCCTAGAACACTTCAGATATGACTTATTTTATTGGAAATTGAAACTTTCAATTACCATCTTAAGAGTCATCAAAAATGATCAGAGTCATCAAAAGTAACATCTCCAGATACTGTTAAATGGTCTAATTCCAGGACATCAGGAATTGTCTCAAACTGGTGAAGGAATTCGACCACCTAAAAATTATTCAGGCCCTGCCTAGTAATTTAAAGTATAAAAATAACCTATCGTTTTCAAAAATGATAGGACAAATCATTTTTAATTATAATTTAATACTTAAAAATTTTGACACGGATAATCAGTAGAGATGCCCTAATATCTCCTATCGCTCACCCCTGCTGCCACCTACAACTTTTTTGCATAGTTTAATGGGGACAGTGTCAATGACCTCTTTCTCCAGGTGTGTTTTTGGCACGCTCGAGGCGAATGTTATGATCTAGGAAAGAGTATTTATTGTTGTTGTTTTTGGCCAAGTGCCCGCTAGGGAAGAATGTTATGATCCAGAAATAGTATTTGTTGTTGTTGTTGTTTTGGACTTCCCCTTTCTTGACAGATCAATCAACCAATGACATCATTTGTCTGACCTTAAAAATTTTCGCCTAGAAACGATTCTCCAGGAATAGATCCAAGTCATTAATGTCTTTGCCTCGGAAACAGTTCTACTGGTCGAACTCCAAAAGATATTAATAACCAAACGCCATGGAAACAATTCTCAAAGAAACATCTTAGCGATGAATAGATTTAGCGCGGGAATCAGGTTTCTTAGTAATTTGAAATGTGACAGCGCAGAGATGCCAAAAAACAAAAGGAACACGCTGAAATTACGTTTAGGGGTTATTTGGGCGAAACCGTTTTAGGGAATTATTTCGGTGAAACAGTTAGAGACATTTTAAAAGATGATTTTTGAAGAGATTTTAGAAGAGGATTTGAGGGTGAAACTCTGTGGTCGTTATAATACACAAGTTCCATTTGAACAGTGTTGTGAGGTCCTCTACCCCGACCCCAAAGAGTCCTCATACCCCACCCCAACCCCGAAGGAAGCCACCGGTCCTCAAAGTTTCTCCAGATTCCCAAAGGGCCCCCGGCGCCCCCAAAGGCCCCTCCGGACCCTCAAAGGCCCTCCCCGGGCTCCGTCTTTCCTTGATGTGCGTTGTCTGAAACCTATGATTTGGGGTGTATGGGTTGCTATTTTTGACTTTTCTGAGTTGGATTTCTTAATCTTTCATAGGTATGTGTTGCCTGAAACCTATGATTTGGGATGGATGGTTTGCTATTTTTGACTTTTCTGAACTGGATTTCTTACCCTTTCATAGGTGTGTGTTGTCAGAAAATTATGATTTGAGATGTGTAGTTTCCTAGTTGGAATTTTCAGAGCTAGGATTCTTAGTCTGTTATAGGCGTTTGTTGTCTGAAACCTATAGTTTGGGATGAATAGTTTGCTATTTCAGGCTTTTATGAGCTAGGTTTCCTAGTATTTCGTAGGCAAATGTTGTCTGAAACTTATGACTTGGGATATGTAAATTACTATTTCGGGCTTTTCTGAGCTAGATTTCTTAGTCTTTCGTTGGTGTGTGTTGTCTGAAACCTATGATTTGGGATGTGTAGTTTGCTATTTGGACTTTTCAGAGCTAGGATTTTTAGTCCATCATAGGTGTTTGTTGTCTGAAACCTATAGTTTGGGATGAGAAGTTTGCTATTTTTGACTTTTCTGAGCTGGATTTCTTACCCTTTCATAGGTGTGTGTTGTCAGAAAATTATGATTTGGGATGTGTAGTTTGCTAGTTGGACTTTTCAGAGCTAGGATTTTTAGTCCCTCATAGGTGTTTGTCGTCTGAAACCTATAGTTTGGGATGAGCAGTTTGCTATTTTTGTCTTTTCTGAGCTGGATTTCTTACCCTTTCATAGGTGTGTGTTGTCGGAAAATTATGATTTGGGATGTGTAGTTTGCTAGTTGAACTTTTCAGAGCTATGATTCTTAGTCTCTCATAGGCGTTTGCTGTCTGAAACCTATAGTTTGGGATGAATAGTTTGCTATTTCAGGCTTTTATGAGCTAGGTTTCCTCGTATTTAGTGGGAGTGTGTTGTCTGAAACTTATTATTTGGGATATGTAAATTACTATTTCAAGCTTTTCTGAACTAGATTTCTTTGTCTTTCGTTGGTTTGTGTTGTCTGAAACCTACGAGTTGGGATGGATGGATTGCTTTTTTTGACTTTTCTGAGCTTGATTTCTTAGACATTCATAGGTGTGTGTTGTCTGAAACTTATGATTTGGTATGGTTAATTTGCTATTTCCGGCTTTTATTAGCTAGGTTTCTTAGCCTTTCTTAGGTTTGTGTTGTCAGAAAATTATGATTTGGGATGTTTAGTTTGCTATTTGGACTTTTCAGAGCTAGGATTCTTAGTCACTCATAGGTGTTTGTTGTCTGAAACTTCTAGTTTGGGATGAGTAGTTTGCTATTTCAGGCTTTTGTGAGCTAGGTTTCATAGCCTTTCGTAGGTGTTTGGTGACTGAAACTTATGATTTGGGATATGTAAATTACTATTTCGGGCTTTTCTAAGCTAGATTTCTTAGTCTTTTGTTGGTGCGTGTTGTTTGAAACCTATGATTTGGGGTGTATGGGCTGCTATTTTTTTACTTTTCTGAGATGGATTTCTTAGTCTTTCATAGGTATGTGGTGTATGAAGCCTATGATTTGGAATGAGGTTATCGCTATTTTTGACTGTTATTAGCTGACTTTCTTACACTTTTAAAGGTGTGTGGTGTCAGAAAATTGTGATTTGGGATGTGTAGTTTGCAAGTTGGGCTTTTAAGAGCTAGGATTCTTAGTCTCTCATAGGCGTTTGCTGCCTGAAACCTATAGTTTGGGATGAATAGTTTGCTATTTCAGGCTTTTATGAGCTAGGTTTCCTAGTATTTCATAGGCGAATGTTGTCTGAAACTTATGATTTGGGATATATAAATTACTATTTCGGGCTTTTCTGAGCTAGATTTCTTAGTCTTTCGTTGGTGTGTGTTGTCTGAAACCTATGATTTGGGATGGGTGGATTGCTATTTTTGACTTTTCTGAGCTGGATTTCTTAGCCATTCATTGGTGTGTGTTGTCTGAAACTTATGATTTGGGATGGTTAATTTGCTATTTCCGGCTTTTATTAGCTAGGTTTCTTAGCCTTTCATAGGTGTGTCTTGTCAGAAAATTATGACTTGGGATGTGTAGTTTGCTTTTTGAACTTTTCAGAGCTAGGATTCTTAGTCCCTCATAGGTGTTTGTTGTCTGAAACCTATAGTTTGGGATGAGTATTTTGCTATTTCAGGCTTTTATGAGCTAAGGTTTCTTAGTATTTCATAGGTGTGTGTTGTCTGAAACTTATGATTGAGGTGTGTAATTTGCTATTTCCGACTTTTCATAACCAGATTTCTTAGTCTTTCGTAGGTGTGTGATGACTGAAACCTAAGATTTGGGATGTGTGGGTTGCTATTTTTGACTTTCCTGAGTTCTAGTTTAGTTTAGTTTTAGTTAAGAGTTTAGAGTTTTTAGCTTAGAGTCTTAGCTTAGAGTTTTAGTTAGAGTTCTAGTTTAGTTTAGTTATAGTTAAGAGTTTAGAGTTTTTAGCTTAGAGTCTTAGCTTAGAGTTTTTGTTGAAGTTCTAGTTTAGTTTAGTTTTAGTTAAGAGTTTAGACTTTTAGCTTAGAGTCATAGCTTAGAGTTTTTTGTTAAAGTTGAAGTTTAGTTTAGTAATAGTTAAGAGTTTAGAGTTTTACCTTAGAGTCTTAACTTAGAGTTTTAGTTTAGTTTAGTTTTAGTTAAGAGTTTAGAGTTTTTTAGATTATACTCTTATATTATAGTTTCTGTTAGATTTCTAGTTTATTTTTGTTTTGTTTAAAAGTTTAGAGTTTTTATATTAGAGTCATATCATTTAGTTTTAGTTAGAGTTCTAGTTTGGTTTAGTTTAAGTTAAGAGTTAAGAGTTTTTAGATTATAGTCTTAGCTTAGAGTTTTTGTTGAAGCTCTAGTTTAGTTTAGTTTTATTTAAGAGTTAATAGTTTTATCTTATAGTCTTAGCTTAGAGTTTTTGTTAGATTTTAGTTTAGTTTAGTTTTAGTTAATAGCTAAGAGTATAGAATTTTTAGCGTAGAGTCTTAGTTTAGAGTTTCTGTTAGAGTTGTAGTTTAGTTTACTTCTAGTTAAGAGTTTAGAGTTTTAGCTTAGAGTCTTAGCTTAGATTTTTTGTTAGAGCTCTAGTTTAGTTTAGTTATAGTTAAGAGTTTGGTGTTTTACCTTACAGACTTATCTAAGAGTTTTAGTTTAGTTTTAGTTTAGTTATAGTTATAGTTAAGATTTTGGCGTTTTACCAGAGAGACTTAGCTTAGAGTTTTAGTTTAGTTAAGTTTTAGTTAAGAGTTTAGAGTTTTTAGCTTAGACTCTTATCTTAAAGTTTTTATTAGAGTTATAGTTTACTTTAGTTTTAGTTAAGAGTTTAAAGTTTTTATATTAGAGTCTTAGTTTAGAGTTTTTGTTGAAGTTCTAGTTTAGTTTGGAATTTTAGCTTAGAATTAGAGTTTTAATTAGAGTTCAAGTTTAGCTTAGTTTTACTTAAAAGTTTAGAGTTTTATCTAAGAGTAATAGCTTATAGTATATTTGGAGTTTTAGTTCAGTTCATTTTTAGTTAAGAGTTAACGGTTTATATTATACTCTTATATTATATTTTTAATTAGAGTTCTATTTTATTTATATTTATTATATTGGAGTTTTAAATTAGAGACTTATCTTAGAGTTTTAGTTTAGTTTAGTTTTACTTAAAAGTTTAGAGTTTTAGCTTAGAGCCTCAGCTTAGAGTTTATGTTAGAGTTTTAGTTTTAGTTAAGAGTTTAGCGTTTTTTGCTTAGAGTCTTAGTTTAGAGTTTTTGTCGAAGTTCTAGTTTAGTTTAGTTTTAGTTTAGAGTTTTAGCTTAGACTTAGAGTTTTAATTAGAGTTCTAGTTTAGTTTCGTTTTATTTAAGAGTTTTTAGATTATAGTCATAGCTTAGTTTTATTTAGAGTTATATTTTAGTTTAGTTTTAGTTAAGAGTTTAGAGTTTTACCATAGAGTCTTAGCTTAGAGTTTTAGTTAGAGTTAAAGTTTAGTTTAGTTACAGTTAAGAATCTAGAGCTTTAGCTTAGAGTCATAGCTTAGAGTTTTAGTTTAAGCGTTTTAGTAAGAGTTTAAGTTAAGTTTTAGTTAAGAGTTTCGAGTTTTAGCTGAGTCTTAGCTTAGAGTTTTTGTTAGAGTTCTAGTTTAGTTTAGTTTTAGTTAAGAGTTTAGAGTTCTACCTTAGAGTCTTAGCTTAGAGTTTTTGTTAGAGTTCTAGTTTAATTTAATTTTAGTTAAGAGTTTGATGTTTTACCTTTGAGTTTCAGTTAGAGTTCTAGTTTAGTTTACTTTTAGTTAAGAGTTTGATGTTTTAACATGGAATCTTAGCTTAGAGTTTTACTTAGAGTTATAGTTTAGTTTATTTTTAGTTAAGAGTTTATAAATTTATGTTAGATTCTTGGCATAGAGTTTTAGCTAGATTTCTAGTTCTGGTTAGTTTTAGTTAAGTGTTATGAGTTTTCAACTTAGAGCTTTATCTTACAATTGAGGCTAGAGTTGTAGTTAAGTTTATTAAAAGCTAATAGTTTAGAGTTTTACATTAGATTCTCTGCCTAGAGATCTTGTTAGAGTTGAATTTTATTTTAGTAATAGTTAAGAGTTCAGAGTTATACCTTAGAGTCTTAGCGTAGAGTTTTTGTTAGAGTTCTCGTTTATTTTTGATATAGTTAATCGTTTGGAGTTTTACCTTCGAGACTTAGCTTAGAGTTATAGTTTAGTTTAGTTTTAGTTAAGAGTTTAGAGTTTGTTTTAGCTTAGAGTCTTAGCTTAGAATTTTTTTTAGAGTTCTAGTTTATTTTAGTTTTTGTTAAGAGCTTAGAGTGTTATCTTAGAGTCATAGCATAGTTTTTGTTGAAAATCTAGTTTGGTTTAGTTAAGAGTTTTGAGTTCTACCTTAGAGTCTTAGCTTAGAGTTTTTTGTTATAGTTCTACTTTAGTTTAGTTTTAGTCAAGAGTTTAGAGTTTTTAGCTAGGAGTCTTAGCTTAGAGTTTTAATTAGAGTTCTAGTTTAGTTTAGTTTTAGTTAAGAGTTTAGAGTTTTATATTAGAGTCTTAGCTTAGAGTGTTTGTTGAAAATCCAGTTTAGTTTTAGTTAAGAGTTTAGAGCTCTATCTTAGATTATTGGATTAGAGTTTTTTTGTGTTTGAGTTCTACTTTATTTTATATTTAGTTAAGAGTTTATTGTTTTATATTACAGTCATAGCTTAGAGTTTTGTTAGACTTCTAGCTTAGGTTATCTTTAGTTAAGAGTTTAGTGTTATAGCATAGAGTCTTAGCTTAGAGTTCTTGTTAGAGTTCTAGTTTTACTTAAGAGTTTAGAGTTCTACCTTAGAGTCTTAGCTTAGAGTTTTTGTTAGAGTTCTCGTTTAGTTTAGATATAGTTAAGCGTTTGGAGTTTTACCTTCGAGACTTAGCTTAGAGTTATAGTTTAGTTTAGTTTTAGTTAAGAGTTTAGAGTTTTTTTTTTATATTAGAGTATTAGCTTAGAGTTTTTGTTAGAGTTCTAGTTTATTTTAGTTTTAGTTAAGAGTTTAGAGTTTTATTTTAGAGTCTTAGCTTAGATTTTTTGTTGAAAATCTAGTTTAGTTTAGTTTAGTTAAGAGTTTAGAGCTTGATCTTAGAGTCATATCTTAGAGTTTTTTGTTAGAATTCTAGTTTACTTTAGTTTTAGCTAAGAGTTTAGAGTTTTTAGCTTAGAGTTTTAATTAGAGTTCTATTTTAGTTTAGTTTTATTTAATAGTTTATAGTTTTATATTATAGTCTTATATTAGAGTTTTTGTTGAAAATCCAGATTAGTTTTAGTTAAGAGTTTAGAGTTCTACCTTAGAGTCTTAGCTTAGAGTTTTTTTTTGTTGGAGTTCTAGTTTAGTTTAGCTTTAGTTAAGAGTTTAGAGTTTTAGCTTACAGTCATAGCTTAGAGTTTTTGTTAGACTTCTAGTTTAGTTTGGCTTTAGTTAAGAGTTTAGTATTATATCATGTAGTCTTACCTTATAGTTTTTTTTAGAGTTATAGTTTTACTTAAGAGTTTAGAGTTTTAGCTTAGAGTCTTAGCTTAGAGTTTTTGTTAGAGTTCTAGTTTAGTTTAATTTTAGTTAAGAGTTTGATGTTTTACCTCTGAGTTTCAGTTAGAGTTCTAGTTTAGTTTACTTTTAGTTATGAGTTAGGTCTTTTACCTTAGAGTCTTAGCATAGAGTTTTAGTTAGAGTTCTAGTTTAATTTTAGTTAAGAGTTTAGAATTTAATCTTAGAGTCTTAGCTTAGAGTTTTTGTTAGAGTTCTAGCTTATTTTAATTTAAGTTAAGAGTTTAAATTTTTTAGCTTAGAGTCCTAGCTTAGAGTTTTTTTTTGTTAGGCTAGATTAAGTTATGTTAGGTTAGGTTAAGTTAGGTTAGGTTAGGTTAGCCTACGTACGCGCGCGCACGTAGGCGAACCTAACCTAACCAAACTTATCCTAACCTAACATAACAATCTAGCCCAGCCTAACCTAACTTAAACATGGAGAGATGTTTACTAGCTAACCTATCCTAACCTAACTTAGCCAACCTAACCTAACTTACCTAACCTGACTTAACCTAACCTAATCTAACCTAAATTAATCTAATCTACCCTAATACTCTAAATAAATTTCTAAGCCAAGATTCTAGGATAAACCTCTAAGATATAACTATTAAATAAAACTAAACTAAACAATACCTCTAAATAAAATTGTAGGATAATACTATAATATAAAACTATAAACTAATAACTCTAACTAAACTACACGAAACTTCAACTCTAAGTAAAAATCTAATATAATACTTTAAATTAAAGCTCAAAACTCTTAACTAAAACTAAACTAGAACTAGAACTCTAAATAAAACTCTAAGCTAAGACTTTAAGGTAAAACTCTAAACTCTTAACTAAAACTAAACTATGCTAGAACTCTAACTAAAACTCTAAGCTAAGAGTACAAACTAAAACTTTAAACCCTTAACTGTAACTAAACTAAACTTCAACTATAAGTAAAACTCTAAGCTAAGACTCTAAGGTAGAACTCTAAACTCTTAACTAAACTAAAATAGATTTTCAACAAAAACTCTAAGCTAAGACTCTAAGATAAAACTCTAAACTCTAAACTCTAAGCTAAAAACTCTAAACTCTTAACTAAAACTAAAATAAACTAGAACTCTAACAAAAACTCTAAGCTAAGACTCTAAGCTTAAATTCGAAACTCTTAACTAAAACTAAAACTAAACTAGAACTCTAACTAAAACTCTAAGCTAAGACTCTAAGGTAAAACACCAAACTCATAACTAAAAGTAAACTAAACTAGAACTCTAACTGAAACTCAGAGGTAAAACATCAAACTCTTAACTAAAACTAAACTAGAACTCTAACAAAAACTCCAAGCTAAGACTCTAAGGTAAAACTCGAAACTCTTAACTAAAACTAAACTAAACTAGAAGTCTAACAAAACCTCTAAGCTGAGACTCTAAGATAAAAATCTAAACTATTAAGTAAAACTATAACTCTAACAAAACTATAAGCTAAGACTCTATGCTAAAACTCTAAACTTTTAATTAAAGCCAACCTAAACTAGAACTCTAACAAAAACTCTAAGCTATGACTCTAAGCTAAAACTCTAAACTCTTAACTAAAGCTAAACTAAACTAGAACTCCAACAAAAAAAAACTCTAAGCTAAGACTCTAAGGTAGAACTCTAAACTCTTAACTAAACTAAAATAGATTTTAAACAAAAACTCTAAGATAAGACTCTAAGATAAAACTATAAACTCTTAAATAAAACTAAACTAAACTAGAACTATAAGTAAAACTATAATCTAAAAACTATAAACTCTTTGATAAAAATAAACTAAAGTATAAATATAAAACAAAAGTCTAAGATAAGACTAAGACTCTAAGTTCGAGCTCCAAACTCGTAACTAAACTAGATTTTCAACAAAAAATCTAAGCTAAGACTCTAAGATAAAACTCTAAACTCTTAACTAAAACTAAACTAAACTAGAACTCTAACAAAAACTCTAAGCTAAGAATCTAAGCTAAAAAAAAACTCTAAAATCTTAACTAAAACTAAACTAAACTATAACTCTAAACTAAGTCTCGGAGGTAAAACTCCAAACGCTTAAATATATCTAAACTAAACGAGAACTCTAACAAAAACTCTACGCTAAGACTCTAAGTTATAACTCTGAACTCTTAACTATTACTAAACTAAACTTCAAATCTAACTAAAGCTCTAAGCTGAGACTCAAATCTAAAACTCTAAACTCTTAACTATTACTAAACTAAACTTCAACTCTAACAAAAACTCTAAGCTAAGACTCTAAGCTAAAAACTCTAAACTCTTAACTAAAACTAAAATAAACTAGAACTCAAACAAAAACTCTATACTAAGACTCTAAGCTAAATTTCTAAACTCTTAACTAAAACTAAACTAAACTATAACTCTAAGCTAAGTCTCGAAGGTAAAACTCCAAACGCTTAACTATATCAAAACTACACGAGAACTCTAACAAAAACTCTAAGCTAAGACTCTAAGGTAGAACTCTGAACTCTTAACTATTACTAAACTAAACTTCAACTCTAACTAAAGCTCTAAGCTTAGACTCAAATCTAAAACTATAAACTCTTAACTATTACTAAACTAAACTTCAACTCTAACAAAAACTCTAAGCTAAGACTCTAAGCTAAAAACTCTAAACTCTTAACTAAAAATAAACTAAACTAGAACTCAAACAAAAACTCTATGCTAAGACTCTAAGCTAAATTTCTAAACTCTTAACTAAAACTAAACTAAACTAGAACTCTAACTAAAACTCTAAGCTAAGATTCCATGGTAAAACACCAAACTCTTAACTAAAAGTAAACTAAACTAGAACTCTAACTGAAACTCAAAGGTAAAACATCAAACTCTTAACTAAAATTAAACTAAACTAGAACTCTAACAAAAACTCTAAGCTATGACTCAGCTAAAACTCGAAACTCTTAACTAAAACTTAACCAAACTATAACTTTAAGTAAAACTCTAAGCTATGACTCGAAGCTAAAGCTCTAGATTATTAACTGTAACTAAACTAAACTTTAACTCTAACTAAAACTCTAAGCTAAGACTCTATGGTAAAACTCTAAACTCTTAACTAAAACTAAACTAAACTATAACTATAAATAAAACTTAACTATGACTCTAAGCTAAAAACTCTTAACTAAAACGAAACTAAACTAGAACTCTAATTAAAACTCTAAATCTAATCTAAAAATCTAAACTAAAACTAAACTAAACTAGAACTTCAACAAAAACTCTAAACTAAGACTCTAAGCTAAAAACACTAAACTCTTAACTAAAACTAAACTAAAACTTTAACATAAACTCTAAGCTGAGACTCTAAGCTGAAACTCTAAACTCTTAAATAAAACTAAAGTAAACTATAACTCTAATTAAAACTCTCATTCTAAGCTAAAACTCTAAACTAAACTATAACTTCAACAAAAACTCTAAAATAAGACACTAATCTAAGAACTTTAAACTCTTAACTAAAACAGAAGTAAACTAGAACTCAAATAAAAACTTTAAGATACGAGTCTAAGCTAAAACTCTAAACTCTTAACTAAAACTGAACTAAACTAAAACTCTAAGCTAAGTCTCTCAGGTAAAACACCAAACTCTTAACTATAACTATAACTAAACTAAAACTAAACTAAAACTCTTAGCTAAGTTTGTAAGGTAAAACACCAAACTCTTAACTATAACTAAACTAAACTAGAACTCTAACAAAAAATCTAAGCTAAGACTATAAGATAAAACTCTAAACTATTAACTAGAAATAAACTAAAATATAACTCTAACAGAAACTCTAAGCTAAGAATCTAAGCTAAAAACTCTAGACTCTTAACTCTTAACTAAAACTAAACTAAACTAAAACTATAACAAAAACTCTAAGCTAAGACTCTAAGCTAAAAATATAAACTCTTAACTAAAACTAAACTAAACTATAACTTCAAAAAAAACTCTAAGCTAAGACTCTAAGCTAAAAACTCTAAACTCTTAACTAAAACTAAACTAAACTAGAACTACTAAAACTCTAAGCTAAGACTCTAAGCTAAAAACTCTAAACTCTTAAATAAAACTAAACTAAAATAGAACTCTAACAAAAACTCTAATCTAAGACTCTAAGCTAAAAAACTCTAAACTCTTAACTAAAACTAAACTAAACTAAAACTCTAAGTTAAGTCTCTAAGGTAAAACTCCAAACTCTTAACTATTACTAAACTAAACTTCAACTTTAACAAAAAACTCTAAGCTATGACTCTAAGCTAAAAGTCTAAACTCTTAATTAAAACTAGACTAAACTATAACTTCAACAGAAACTAAGCTAAGACTCTAAGCTAAAAACTCTAAACTCTTAACTATAACTAAACTAAACTAGAACTCTAACAAAAACTCTAAGCTAAGACTCTAAGCTAAAAACTCTAAACTCTTAACTAAAACTAAATTAAACTAGAATTCAGGAAAGTCAAAAAATAGCAACCCACACATCCCAAATCATAGGTTTCAGTCATCACACACCTATGAAAGACTAAGAAATCTGGTTATGAAAAGTCGGAAATAGCAAATTACACACCCCAAATCATAAGTTTCAGACAACACGCACCCATGAAATACTAAGAAACCTTAGCTCAGAAAAGCCTGAAATAGCAAACTACTCATCCCAAACTATAGGTTTCAGACAACAAGCACCTATGAGGGACTAAGAATCCTAGCTCTGAAAAGTCCAAAAAGCAAACTACACATCCCAAGTCATAATTTTCTGACAAGACACACCTATGAAAGTCTAAGAGACCTAGCTAATAAAAGCCGGAAATAGTAAATTAACCATCACAAATCATAAGTTTCAGACAACACACACCTATGAATGGCTAAGAAATCCAACTCAGAAAAGTCAAAAATAGCAATCCACCCATCCCAAATCATAGGTTTCAGACAACACACACCAACGAAAGACTAAGAAATCTAGCTCAGAAAAGCCCGAAATAGTAATTTACATATCCCAAATCATAAGTTTCAGACAACATTCGCCTACGAAATACTAGGAAACCTAGCTCATAAAAGGCTGAAATAGCAAGCTATTCATCCCAAACTATAAGTTTCAGACAGCAAACGCCTATGAGAGACTAAGAATCCTAGCTCTGAAAAGCCCAACTTGCAAACTACACATCCCAAATCATAATTTTCTGACAACACACACCTATGAAAGGGTAAGAGATCCAGCTCAGAAAAGTCCATAATAGCAAACCACTCATCCCAAATCATAGGTTTCAGACAACACATACCTATGAAAGACTAAGAAATCCATCTCAGAAAAGTAAAAAAATAGCAACCCATACACCCCAAATCATAGGTTTCAGACAACACACACCAACAAAACACTAAGAAATCTAGCTTAGAAAAGCCCGAAATAGTAATTTACATATCCCAAATCATAAGTTTCAGTCAACACACACCTACGAAAGGCTAAGAAACCTAGCTCATAAAAGCCTGAAATAGCAAACTACTCATCCCAAACTATAGGTTTCAGACAACAAACACCTATGAGGGACTAAGAATCCTAGCTCTGAAAAGTCCAGATAGAAAACTACACATCCCAAATCATAATTTTCTGGCAACACAAACCTATGAAAGGCTAAGAAACCTAGCTAATAAAAGCTGGAAATAGCAAATTAACCATTCCAAATCATAAGTTTCAGACAACACACACCTATGAACGGCTAAGAAATCCAGCTCAGAAAAGTCATAAAAAGCAATCCACCAATCTCAAATCATAGGTTTCAGACAACACACATCAACGAAGGAGTAAGAAATCTAGCTCAGAAAAGGCCGAAATAGTAATTTACATATCTCAAATCATAGGTTTCAGACAACACACACCTACAAAATACTAAAAAACCTTAGGTCAGAAGAGCCTGAAATAGCAAACTATTCATCCCAAACTATAGGTTTCAAAAAGCAAACGTCTATGAGAGACTAAGAATCCTAGCTCTGAAAAGTTCAACTAGCAAACTACACATCCCAAATCATAATTTTCCGACAACACACACCTATGAAAGGGTAAGAAATCCAGCTCAGAAAAGTCAAAAATAGCAAACTGCTCATCCCAAACTATAGGTTTCAGACGACAAACACCTATGAGGGACTAAAAATCCTAGCTCTGAAAAGTCCAACTAGCAAACTACACATCCCAAATCATAATTTTCTGACAACACACACCAATGAAAGGCTAAGAAATCCAGCTCAGAAAAGTCAAAAATAGCAAACAACTCATCCCAAAATATAGGTTTCAGACTACAAAAACCTATGAGGGACTAAGAATCCTAGCTCTGAAAAGTCCAAATAGCAAACTACACATCCCAAATCATAGGTTTCAGACAACACACACCAACGAAAGACTAAGAAATCTAGCTCAGAAAAGTCCGAAATAGTAATTTACATTTCCCAAGTCATAAGTTTCAGACAACATTCGCCTACGAAATACTAGGAAACCTAGCTCATAAAAGCCTGAAATAGCAAACTACTCATCCCAAATTATAGGTTTCAGACAACAAACGCCTATGAGAGACTAAGAATCTTAGCTCTGAAAAGTCCAACTAGCAAACTACACATCCCAAATCATAATTTTCTGACAACACACACCTATGAAAGGGTAAGAAATCCAGCTCGGAAAAGTCAAAAATAGCAAACCATCCATCCCAAATCATAGGTTTCAGACAACACATACCTATGAAAGACTAAGAAATCCAACTCAGAAAAGTCAAAAATAACAACCCATACACCCCAAGTCATAGGTTTCAGACAACGCACATCAAGGAAAGACGGGGCTCGGGGAGGGCCTTTGAGGGTCCGGAGGGGCCTTTGGGGGCGCCGGGGGCCCTTTGGGAATCCGGAGAACCTTTGAGGACCGGTGGCTTCCTTCGGGGTTGGGGTGGGGTATGAGGACTCTTTGGGGTCGGGGTAGAGGACCTCACAACACTGTTCAAATGGAACTTGTGTATTATAACGACCACAGAGTTTCACCCTCAAATCCTCTTCTAAAATCCTTTCAAAAATCATCTTTTAAAATGTCTCTAACTGTTTTGCCGAAATAATTCCCTAAAACGGTTTCGCCCAAATAACCCCTAAACGTAATTTCAGCGTGTTCCTTTTGTTTTTTGGCATCTCTGCGCTGTCACATTTCAAATTACTAAGAAACCTGATTCCCGCGCTAAATCTATTCATCGCTAAGATGTTTCTTTGAGAATTGTTTCCATGGCGTTTGGTTATTAATATCTTTTGGAGTTCGACCAGTAGAATTGTTTCCGAGGCAAAGACATTAATGACTTGGATCTATTCCTGGAGAATCGTTTCTAGGCGAAAATTTTTAAGGTCAGACAGATGATGTCATTGGTTGATTGAACTGTCAAGAAAGGGGAAGTCCAAAACAACAACAACAACAAATACTAGTTCTGGATCATAACATTCTTCCCTAGCGGGCACTTGGCCAAAAACAACAACAACAAATACTCTTTCCTAGATCATAACATTCGCCTCGAGCGTGCCAAAAACACACCTGGAGAAAGAGGTCATTGACACTGTCCCCATTAAACTATGCAAAAAAGTTGTAGGTGGCAGCAGGGGTGAGCGATCGGAGATATTAGGGCATCTCTACTATAGTCATTGGAAACCTATTTGTAAGTGTGACCAATTTTTATCATCTGTTAATCCAGCTTACGCACATATTATTACAGGTGATTTAGCAATAATAAAACAAATAGAATTGCAGAATATAATGAAAATGGGGACTATACTCCGTCTTTCAAGTCAACTAAAACCCTTGAATTTACTTAGTGGGTTAAATAATAATCTAGATAAATTTATCGATAATTGGTGCAAAAAAAGAGAAAATTAATAAAAATAGTTTTCAGAATTGGAAACATTTAATTATTAATAAAGTTAGAAATAAGATATATAAGATGACAAATAAACATGATAATAAGGTAGTTTTTTATAATTTTAAGATAAAACAAGCGATTGCTAATATAAAGAGGGATTTGGTAATTGTACCCATTGATAAAGCGAATAATAGTTTTGCAATAATTTGTCAGAAGCTATATTGTGATGTTTTAACAAAAGAGCTTAGTACAACAAATACATATAACAAGGTTCAAGATGTTAATAATAGTTTATTGAATGGAATAGGGGATACACTTTTAAAAAAATTAATATTAAGGTTAATGATAATGATACAAATTTTCCGTTTTTATATTGGACGGCAAAACTTCATAAGAATCCCCCGAAACCACGCTTTATTGCGGGTGCAGAAAGATGCCCGACCAGAGTTGTGGCTACTGACCTGTCGTGTATTTTAGGAGAAATCAAAAATAAATTTAAGGCATATTGCTCGGGAATTAGACTCTATTGCTCTATTGCTCGGGAATTAGACGCATATTGCTCGGGAATTAGGCAAGTAATAGACTCTCTTTCTTTAGTTTCAGCCAAAAGAGTGGACTCGTTTGATTTCACTACATTATATACAAATTTACCCATTAATTTAGTATTTATAAATTTAAAAAAGATTATTAAGAAAGCTTTTTTTTGTCTAATTTGCCGTTTTTAAAGATGGATACGTATGATAAGAAGGCGAGATGGACTAATTATTTTCATAGCACCACTAGTTCAAGATGTTATAGCCTAGATATGATTTATGATCTACTAGAATTTGTTCTATTTAATATTTTTATAAAATTTATGGTATTCTATATAATCAAAGTATTGGAATTCCTATGGGGGGTAATGCCAGTTCAGTTATGGCGGACCTATTTTTAAATTATTTAGAATATGATTATATGATTGTTAAAAAGAATCCAAGTAACATAAAATATTTGCTCTCAAATAATAAAAGATATTTAGATGACCCTCTGGTAATAAATTGTTCAAATTTTTTAGAGATTTCAAGTAAAATATATCCACCAGAGTTAAAGCTGGAATCCAGTAATGGGAATGAAAATTATGATCATTTTCTAGATTTAGATATTAATGTGGCACCTAATAATACAATAATTTTAAAATATATAATAAAACAGACGATTTTAATTTTGAAATAGTTAATTTTCCATTTCCAAAAGTAATATTCGTTCAAATATAACATGTTCATCGTATTTTTCCCAACTATTTAGATATGCAAGAATTTGTACTAATTACATTGATTTTAGAAACAGATGTATGTTACTTAGCAATAAGCTAATCCTAAGAGGTTTTTCCGCCAATAAACTTGCTTGGCAATTTAAAAAGCTTTGTTTTCAGTATAATCAACTTTTACGTAAGTATAATAAAAGTTATCAAGATATCTTGAATGATATTTTACGGTAACCTGTTGGATGAATATGGTTTCTCTTCCCGGCAGTTTTGGGTTGGTTGCGACATATGTGTAAAGATTAAAGTATGATATTTGGAATTTAATTCTTAGAATTTAAGTGAAAGTGAAACTGTTCCGGGGGATGGCTAGTGCTATGTAATTGTTTGGATGTAAATTGGCTGAAGGTTTGGCCCTCAGTGTTAATTGAAGGTTGGTTAAGGATGCTTGTAAATTTTGTTTTCTGGGGTATATATTTTTGGGATATTTTGGATTTTGTTTATTATTATTCCATAGGTGTCACTACATTGGGGTATGCCAGATTATGGCATGGCGCGCTCATTTTGCCTGGGTAATGAAATTTAAGCGCCGAAACCCATTTAAGCAATGAGTTTTCATCTGATGAGCCCCGATATGTTGTGATCACCTGGGGAATATGAAGTTTCTGTAGAGTTAAGGTGCTATAGCTTGGTTTCGGAACATTGACGTATACTTATTGATGTTGATTTTGCTCTAATTTGGACTTGATTTTCGGATTATCAGATTGGATATACTGTTTTGTCCTAGGGAACTGGATGGATGAGTAAGGTCCATACCTTGTTCAAGTGCTCATTTATTTCAGTTACTAAATTAGGAAGACAGTTTTTTTTTTTTTTTTTTTTTTTTTTTTTTTTTTTTGAGCGAAGTAATTACCGTAATACATTATAACAATAAGAATTATACAAAACTAAGTATATTTCAGCTTAACTATAAAGCATATATAAGCTGAATTTAACGAACTCGTTATAAGCTGACAATTAAAATGAGCTTACAAGAGGTTGAGAATTTTTTCTTCAATGTATATTGGAATGCAGATTCCAAAACAAAATAAAGATATAAATAAAATGCAGATATAAAAAGTCAATCGGGTTCTCATAATTTTTTAAAATTTAAATTATGGTTTTGATATCCTGTCTTAAAAGGAACTAATAAAATCGACAAATTCAACTTCTCTCCCCCCCCCCCCGAAAAAAAAGAAAAACTTTAAAATGTTTATGCAGAAAGACTATTCAACAGTATGACAGAATATTTACGAAGTGGATGTCATTAAATTTTTTCTAATTAATTATTCAAGAGAATTATGAAATACGCTCATTCAGTGAATCGATTTGAAAAACAAGAGAATGATGAAATAACTCATTCAGTGAGTCGAGAATCGTCAGAGACGATTCTCTGGACTTCAAACTCAGAAACAGGATCCAAAGCATTCGCTTTTCAAACAGTTTGTGGTAACGAACTGTAAGTAAGGAGCGACCCGGTTCAATGGTAATTGAAACTCTAGAAAACGGGTTTTTGATATCAATAGATACATCAAAAGAATTAGACTTCAATGCTGAATTCAAATATATAACTTTCATCAAGTTTAGTCCTACCCATCAAAAGTTACGCGCCTGAAAAAATTTGGCTGATTTTCGAAAAAAGGCGGAAAGACCCCCTAAAAGCTATAAAACCTTAAAATCAAACATCATATTCAGCGAATATCACACCATCAGAGAAAATCACACCATAATATTCAGCGTATCAGAGAACCCTACTGTAGAGGTTTCAAGCTCTTATCTACAAAAATGTGGAATTTTGAATTTTTTGCCAGAAGAAAGGTCAAGGATGAGTGTTAATTTTTTTTTTTTTTTTTTTTTCAGGGGTGATCGTATCGACCCAGTGGCCCTAGAATGTCGTGGGAGGACTCATTGGAACGGAAATTAAAAGTTCTAGTGCCCTTTTAAGTGACCAAAAAAATGGATGGCAACTAGGCCCCCTCCCACGCAAATTTTTTCCCAAAGTCACCTGATCAAAATTTTGAGATAGTCATTTTGTTCAGCATGGTTGAAAATATAATAAGTATGTCCTTTAGGATACTTAATCCCCCGAAGTCCCCGAGGGGAGGGCTGAAAGTTATGAACTTTACCCAATGTTAACATATAGTATTGGTTATTAGGAAGTATACAGACGTTTTCAGGGTTGATTTTTGCTGGTAGTAGGGGGGTGGGTGGGGTTGGGGGTTATTTGGGAAGATCTTTCCATGAAGGAAGTTTTCATGGGGGAAGGGACATTGCTATGAAGGGGGCGCCGGATTTCCCAGCATTATTTAAAAAAAGATCAGAAAGTAAATATAAAAACACAAGTCATCCATCTGAAAATAAGAAGTAACATCAAAACTTAAAACAAACAGAAAATATTACGTGTATGATTGGATTCACCCTCCAGTCAATACCTCGCTCTTTAAGCCAAATATTTTTTTGTACTTTCATAAGAGTTATTTATTCTAAATAACGGCCTTTGTGATTAGGGGGTCATTTTTAAAGAATTGGAACAAAAGTCGAACTTTAGCTTAAAGACCGAGGTATTACCTAGGGGGCGAGCCCCCTAATATACGTATTAAGAATATATGAATATGGAAGTTCGTTATGTAAGTTAATTCGTAAGTTACGTATATTTATTACTAATTAAAACGTTCGTAAATAAAATTAAACAAGTTTCGAGAAAGCCATTTAACCAAATAAAAGTAAAATTAATATGCAAATTTTGTTTTAATTGTTCATGTACGGTGAGCCAAAATCAAAACCTGCATTAATTCAAATGCGTTCAAAAATTAAATAATTTTTTTTTTTTTAATTGAAAGTAAGGAACGACTTTAAAACTTAAAACGAACAAAAATTATTCCGTATATTAAAGGGGCTGTCCCCTGCACAACGCCTATATATATATATATATACATATATATATATATATATATATATATATATATATATATATATATATATATATATATATATATATATATATATATATATACATATACATATATATATATATATATATCTATATAAAACCTTGTTTTTGTATATCAACCTTTTAATAAAGTAAGGTTTTAAAGCAGGTTGTCCCCGTCTTGGGTGGGAGGACGTCATAAAGAAAGATTTGAAGGAAATGGGAACTTCGTGGGCAGGTGTAAAAAGGGAGGCTTTGAATAGATTGAGATGGAGGAGGAGCGTGCGTAGCTGTGTTGGCCTCAGTGCGGCTTGGTGCTGTGATGAGTTGTTAGTAGTAGTAGTAGTAGTAGTATATATATATATATATATATATATATATATATATATATATATATATATATATATATATATATATATATATATATATATATATATATATATATATATATATATATATATATATATATATATATATATATATATATATATATATATATATATATATATATATATATATATATATATATATATATATATATATATATATATATATATATATATATATATATATATATATATATATATATATATATACATATATATATATAACTTAAATATGCAAATCAAGCTTGAAACGAACAAAAATTACTACAAACAACAGTTTGGGTATCACCTCCTTCTCTCACTGTAAAAGTCTAAAACCTACTGCGTCATTGGCGCTTTACTGAAAACCAATTTTATGACAAATATTTCTTTTGTACTTAATTTTGAAAATAAACATTAAAATTCTACTAACATTTTGAACTGATGAGCTTTCAGCAATTAATATCATTATACATAAAATATTCAGTTTAATTTATTAGCTCTTTTTGAAGATGTTCAAGACAAATATAGTTTTACTACAAACAAGTGTTTGGATACTGCATCCCTCCTTAACTGTAAATAAAAACCAAAAGCCTAGTGTATCATTGGCACTTAACAGAAAACGATTTTTTTTACAAATATTTTATTTTCCAGTTCGTACAGCATCGAAAATGGAAATAAAATCGCAGTGAAATAAATTCTTGAACTGGTGGATCTTTCAACAATTAATATCATTATACACCAAATATTCAATTTGATGTTGTTTATACTTTCCAAGACCGTTCAAGACGCATATAGTTTTCAGTAAAGCGCCAATGACGCAGTAGGTTTTAGACTTTTAAATTGAGAGAAGGAGGTGATACCCAAACTCTTGTTTGCAGTTATTTTTGTTCGTTTCAAGCTTGATTTGCATATTCAATTAAAATTTCACTTGTTTTAAGATTTATTTATTAATTTAAGTTAATATCTATTGCAAGTTTGTTTTCATTGATTGTTTTTTTTATTTCTGTTCGTTTTAAGTTTCATTTATGCCTCAACAGAAATTTTTTTTTTCGTTTTAAGCTTGATTTTCATATTCAATCTAAGCATTACTCGCTTTAAGAATTGTTTATTCATTTGCATTATTACTTGTTGAAAAATTTTGGAAAGTTTTTTTTAATTAATTTTTGTTCGTTTTTTATTGCAAAAAGTTTCAAGTTTTTAAAAATTTCTTGTTTCAAAATAAAACTTAAAAAAAAAATCAAATGTTCATCAAAGAATCAAAACTGGTATGAAAGTAACTATATCAAAGTGAAAATATGGGTTTGTGTCAACCTCTGAGTTTTTATTATCTGATGTTTGAACTATTTTTAACAAAATGACTATCTCAAAATTTTTATGGGATGGGTTTAGGGGAAAAGGGCGTGGGGAGGGGGGCTAGTCGGTCTCTTTTGACTCTTTAAAAGTGAACTAAAACTTTCTATTTTCAATCAAATGAGCCCTTTCTGAAGTTTATACGAGCATCCCTTCAATTAGAACCATATATATCCCCAAAATATAACTTACAACGCCTGTCCCTGGCCCCTTGGGGCTTGTGTCGACCCCCAGTCTTAATATTTGATGATTGAGCTATTTTTAACCAAATCTCAACCTCAATTTTATCGGTTGGGTTTATCCATCCGATAAGTCTAAAGGCGTTGAGGGTGGGAGGGGCTAGTTGCCTCCGATCTTTTTTCAGTCTGAGGAAATGAACTACAGCTTTTAATTTCCATTCAAGTGAACCCTCTCTGAAGTTTATACGAGCATCCCTTTCATAAGTACCACACACGGCCCCAGGACAGAGCTTACAATGCCTGCCCCTCAGGTCCTGGGGGTTTGTGTCGACACCGGAGTTTTTGTTATCTGACCCCTAAACTATTTTGAAAAAAATGGCTCTCTCAAAGCCCATATCGGAAGGGTTTGAGGAAAACAGGACGTGGAGGGGGGGACTAGTTGCCCTTCAATCTCATTTGACTCTTAAAAAGTGAACGAGAACTTTCAATTTCCAATCATATGAGCCCTCCCCGAACTTTATACGAGCATACCTTCTATAAGAACCATATATGCCACCAGAGCAATGCTTATAACGCCTGCCCCGGGCCCTGGGGGGAGTTGTTTCGACAAAGGAGCGACAAACGAAATGGCCATACGTAAAGGAGTTTTTGTTATAGGATCTTTGAACTATTTTTAACAAAATGGCTACCTTATATTTTTTATCAGATGTATTTGGGGAAAAGGGCTTAGGAGAGGGGGGGGCTAGTTGCCATTAAATCACTTTTCACTCTTAAAAAGGGCACTAAAACTCTCAATTTCCAATCGAACGAGCCCCCTTTGAAGTTTATACGACAACCCCTTCTATATGAAGTTCCTCTGGGAAAAAAATAAATGGAGTGTGGGGGAAGGCTAGCTGCCCTCCAATCACTTTTGACTCTTAAAAAGTGAATTAAAACTTTCAAATGAGCCCTCTATGAAGTTTATGCGAGTATCTCTTCCATAACAACCATATTTGCCCCGAGGGCATAACCTACACCGCCTACCCCCGGGCCCTGGGGGGGCTTTGTGGACACCGGAGTTGTTTGTTACCTGAGCAATGAACTATGTTTAAAAAAATTTCTATCTCAAAATTTTTATCTGAGGCATTTAGGGTGTTGGGGGGGGGAGGGCTAGTTGCCCTCCAATCACTTTTGACTCTTAAAAAGTGAACAAAAACTTTCGATTTCAAATCAAATGAGCCATCTATGAAGTTTATGCGAGCATCCTTTCCATAACAACCATATATGCCCCCAGGGCATAACTTACAACGCCTACCCTCGGGCCCTAGGGGGCTTTGTCAACTCCGGAGTGTTTGTTATCTGAGCTTTGAACTATCTTTAAAGAAATTTCTATCTCAAAATTTTTATCTGATGCATTTAGGGTGTTGAGGGGGAGGGCTTCTTGCCCTCCGATCTCTTTTGACTCTTAATATGTGAACAAGAACTTTCGATTTCTAATCAAATGAGTTCTCTCCGAAGTTTATACGAGAATCCCTTGCATGAGAACTATATATGCCCCTAGAACATTCCTCATAATACCTGCCTCCGGGTCCTGGGGGATTGCGTCGACACAGGATTTTTATAATCTGAGCTTTGAACTATTTTCAATGAAATGGCTATTATAAAAATTTCATCAGATGGACTTGGGAAAAAAAGGGTGTGGGGGGGGTGGCTAGTTGCCCTCTGATATCTTTTGACTCTTAAAAATTGAATTAGAACTTTCAATGTCCAAACAAATGAGCCCTCTCTGAAGTTTATACGAGCATGCCTTTCATAAGAACCATATATGCCCCCAGGACAAAACTTACAACGCCTATACCCAGGGCCCGGGGGGGAGTTTTGTTATCTAATTTTTGAACAATTTCCGAGAAATTGGCTTTCTCAAAATTTGTAGCAGATGGGTTTGGGAAAAAAGGGTGGGGGGGGGCTATTTTCCCTTAACTCTCTTGACTCTTAAAAAGTGAACTAGAACTTTCAATTTCCAATCACATGAGCCCTCTATGAAGTTTATACGATCATCTCTTTCAAAGGAACCATACAGGCCCTTAGGGCATAGCTTAGAAAGCCTTCCCTTGGGCCCTGGGGGTTGTATTAACACCGGAGTTTTTCTTATCCGACCATTGAAGGGCTTTCTTATCCGGGCTTTGGGGGGTTTTGTCAAACCTGGAGGCATTGTTATATGTTTTTGGACTATTTTGAACAAAATCTCACAATTTTCATCAGATGCGTTCGGTGAAGAGGAGTGGTGGGGGCGGGGGTCGATTTACCCTCCATCTCTTTTGACTCTAAAAAAGGAACTAGAAATTCCAATTTTTAACCAAATGAGCCACCTCTAAAGCTAATACAACCCTCCTTTTCATAAAAAATCTTAAATACCCGTAGGGTATGGCTTAAACCCTTGCTCCCTGGCTCTGGTGAAATGTACCAATCCCAAAAGCCTAAGTTACAAGATCTTTGGACTATTTTGAATAAAATGGCTATCTCAAAATTTATATTAGATACGTTTTGAGAAAGCACGACGTGTGGGGGTTGGTGAGGGGGTAAATGCCCTCTGATCACCTTGACTGTTAAGAAGAACACTAGAACATATTACTATTAATCCAATGAGTCTCCTCCGAAGTATTTACGACCACCCTTTTAATAAAACATTTTGTGCCCCCAGGGCTTAATTTATAACTCTAGTTATGTGAGCTTGGAGGGGGGCGGGGGTCTACCATCCTTAAAGACATAGTTTCTGAACTTTTCAACGACGACGAACAAAATTTCTATCCCAAAATTTTGATTGAATGTGTTTGGGGAAATGCTTTGTGTGGCGGGGGGGGGGGGCTGGTTGCTCTCAAATCAATTTTGACTCTTATAAAGGGCACGTATAACTTTCAATTTCAAATAACCTCATCTGAAGTTTATACAACCGCCCATTCCATAAAAACTTTACATGACCCCAGGGCATAACTTGCAACCTTTGCCCCAGGGCTCCGGGAGCCTGTGTCAACCCTGGAGGCATTGTTATATGCTTTTTAGACTATTTTAAACAGAATGACTATCGCAAAATTTCAATCAGATGTGTTTTGTGAAAAAACAGGGGAGGGGCTAGTCGGTGGGAGGGGGGATAGCTACCTTTCATCACTTTTGGCTTTTAAAAGGGAACTAGAACTTTCAATTTTTAACCAAATGAGCCTCCTCTATAGTTTATACAACCATCCATTCCATATGAACCTTAAATGCCCCTTGGGCATAACTTGCAACCCTTGCTCTCAGGCTCTTGGGTTTTCTTTCAACCCCAAAAAGCTGTTTATATTAATTTTGGACTATTTTGAATAAAATCGCTATCTCAAAATTTCTATTGGATGCATTTTTCAAAAATACGACCTGCATTGGGGTTTCCTCCGATCACTATGACTCTTAAAAAAGGTACTAGAACTTCTGATTTCCAATCCAATGAGTCCCCTCCGAGGTTTATACGACCACCCGATCTATAAAAACCTTATATGCCCGTATGAAATAACTTAAAACCCTTGCCCTGAGGGCTTTGAGAGAGGGGGAGTGTTGTCATCCTCAAAGACATAATGTCCACACCTTTCACCCACGTTGAACAAAATAGCTATCTCAAAATTGTGATTGAATGTGTTTGGGGAAATGATGGGTATTGGGAGGGACTATTTGCCCTCCAATCTCTTTCGACTATGACAAAGAGCACTAGCCCTCTCAATTTCCAATCAAATGAGCCCCTCGTGAAGTTCCTATGACAACTCCTTTTATACGAAGTGCCTTGGTCTAAAAGAAACAAAAAAATAAATAATATATTGTGTCAATGTCGTTCTATACTTTCGCTGCGCCATTGATCAAAACCCTATGGAAACCAAATAATTGCTTACCAAAAACAGCAAAGGGAACACAGCACTTAATAAAACAAGAGAACTAAAAATAAAATCAAAAATTTGTCGAAATGCAGAGCCAATAGATGGTTAAAAAAAAAGCTTCAACCACCTTTCCTTTTAAAAAAAAGTATTATTCCCCCTCTACTTTGACTATGTTTGGGTGCACCTTCAATATAGAAAGTACTGCTATTTTCACAATACAGAGTTCATAGGTAAATGGACATTTCTTAAACCAGGCTATTCCCCCATCCTAATTGTCACTGGAAAAGAATCCTCTTCAGAAAAACCTAGTCGCCAGGAAATAGCAAGGTTTCTTGATGGGAAAAGTGTTTTTTCATGCTAGAACTATACCGTTCGAAACTAACAAATTGTGACTACAAGTGGAATTAACTATTGAACTGTATCTATAGTCAATAGATTGTGCTAGAAAGCAGTTGAAACTTTAGCTAACATCTCCACACCACACATTGTTTAACCCTTTTAGGTATGATTATATGCATCTACAATAGAGAAAAACCCAGCAATTTTCAAACAAAAGACTAGAAGCCGAAAAAACGACAACTATAAAATTAAACATGGTCAAAATAAATATTAAAGGAAAACTCACTCCTTTCTGGTTCAGGATTAAATAAAAAAAAAACAAGTTTTTTAAACTGAAAGTAAGGAGTGACATTAAAACTTAAAACGAACAGAAATTATTCCGTATATGAAAAGGGTTGTCCCCTCCTCAACACCTCGCTCTTTGCGCTAAAGTTTTTTATTATTTAAAAAAATAGAGTTATGAGAAAGTCAAACTTTAATGTAAAGAGCGAGGCGTTGACGATTGGACAGCCCCTTTCATATACGGAATAATTATTGTTTGTTTTAAGTTTTAACGTTGCTCCTTACTTTCATTAGAAAAAACATGTTTTTTTTATTTAATTTTTGAATGTTTTGAAATTAATGTAGGTTTTGATTTTGGCTCACCATACATGAATAATTCAAAAAAAAATTTCATATTAATTTTACTTTTATTTGGTTAAATGGCATTCTCGAAACTTGTTTAATTTTATTTACGAACGTTTTTATTAGTAGTGAATATACGTAGCTTACGAATTAACTTACGTAACGAACTGCTATATTCATATATTTTTAATATGTATATTAGGGGGTTCGCCCCCTGGTCAATACCTTACTCTTATGCTAAAGTTCGAATTTTGCTCCAATTCTTTAAAAATGACCCTTAATCACAAAGGCCGTTAAGTAGAATAAATAGCTCTTATGAAAGTAATAAAAAATCTTTGGCTTAGAGAGCGAAGTATTGATTAGGGGGTGAACCCAATCATATACGTAATATTTTCTGTTCGTTTTAAGTTTTGATGTTGCTCCTACTTTCAGTTGAAAAACTTGTATTTTTTTTATTTAATTTCTTGTCTTTTTTTAAATAATGCTGGGAAATCCGGCACCCCCTTCACAGCATTGTCCCTCTCCCATGAAAACTTCCTCCATGGAAAAATCCTCCCCACAACCCCTGACCAAGCCAATCCCCCCCACAACCAGAAAAAATCTCTCCTGAAAACGTCTGTATACTTTCCAATAACCAATACTATGTGTTAACATTGGGTAAAGTTCATAACTTTCAAGCCTCCCCCCGGAGAATTTTGGGGACTAAATCATTCTAAAAGACATAGTTATCATATTTTCGACCATGCTGAACAAAATGGCTATCTCAAAATTTTAATCGGGTGACTTTGGGAAAAAGATGAGCGTGAGAGGGGGCGTAGTTGCCCTCCACTTTTTTTGGTCACTTAAAAAGGGCATTAGAACTTTTAATTTCCGCTCCAATGAGTCTTCCCACGATATTCTAGGATTCCTGGGTCGATACGATTACCCCTGGGAAAAAAACAAACAAATACACACGCATCCATGATCTTTCTTCTGGCGAAAAATGCAAAATTCCACTTTTTTGTAGATAGGAGCTTGAAACCTCTACAGTATGGTTGTCTGATACGCTGAATCTGATGGTGTGATTTTCATTAAGGCTCTATAACTTTTATGGGCCTTTCTTTCTTTTTTTTTGAAAATCAGCCAAATTTTCTTGCATAACTTTTGATGGGTAGGTTTAAACTTGATGAAACTTATATAGTTGAAATCAGCATTAAAATCTAATTCTTTTGATGTATCTATTAGTATCAAAATCCCGTTTTCCAGAGTTTTGGGTTCTATTGAGCCGGGTCGCTCCTTACTTACAGTTCGTTACCACAAACTGTTTGATAATTTATCAACTATCGTTATGTTTTTTCTTTATTTAACTATATTCTAATTTTCGCTCCTCCTTCCATATAATCAGGATGCACATATTGGTTTTTGATTTAGTTCAAAATATCCCTCAAAATTTACTGAAGTTTCCCATCTAGACCCTTACTCTTTTGGGGAACAACCAGGTTGGAACAGTTTTCCCCTACCAGATAATAAATCATGTGTGTAAACAATCAAAAAAGTTACATAGTCAATAAAGTGACAAATATAATACCCAAAATAAGTGTATAATTTCTTGCAATTTTTTTTTCAAATATCCTCACTTCTATTCTTTAATTGACTCTTCATTTTTTAATTTACTCTTGACTAAAGGCTAATGCTGAAAACTTAACAAAATTCTTCATATATATCCACCTTTTACCTTTTATTGGTATTTCGTATTTTAAAATCAGATTACAACTGGAAACCCTGCTATTCAAATGCCTTCTAAACCCGCTTTTTGGTGAATTTATATTCACCAAAGGATAACCGCCCCCTTTTTTTACAGTATGTTCTCTTCTGCATAGCTAATTTTCGGTAAACGTACTGTCCGGCCTTAACGATTCCCGCAGTATTACAGGAATAGTCATGTTTTGCAAAGATTTTGTGTTCCTGACCCTTGAAATGTAAAGGATTTAAAATATTGCGATGCGTTTAAGAGAAGTTTAAATCGCTTATTTCGCTTTCTGCCATTTAACATTATTTACCAGTGCTGTTTGGATTGATTTTGTATTATCTATTTTCCTTGATTAAAAGCTAAAATTAGTTATACATTTTTTTTCTTTAATCCGCTTCTTTTTTGTGTATTGTAAGCCAGCAAAAATGGACTTATGTTATTGTGTATGTTCTATGTGTTTTATATGGTGATTTATGTAAGTAGAAAGATTTCCAAGTTAATAGCTCCAATTACTTGGGTGATTTTTTGGAATTGGAAAAAGTTTATCGAGGCATTAGTCTGGTCTCTGTAGGTAGCAAATTGCTTAGTAATATGATACTTTTTAGACTGAGAGATGCCGTAGACAAAGTTTTAAGAGAAGAGCAGTGCGGTTTTAGAAAAGGTAGAGGATGTGTTGACCAAATTTTCACTCTTAGGTTAATAATTGAGAAGTGCCTAAGTTTTCAAACACCTTTGGTCCTCAGTTTTATAGATTATGAGCAAGCGTTCGATTCTGTTGATAGAAGAGCTTTAGTAAAGGTTTTATCTTTGTATGGTATACCAGGTAAATACATTAAAGTGATTAGTGCTATGTACGAAAATAACACTGCTACGGTTAAGGTAGGAAATGAGGTTAGCTGCTGGTTTTGTATTAAATCGGGAGTTAAGCAGGGCTATGTTCTATCCCCCTTTATATGGATTATTTTGATGGACTTTGTTTTAAGGAGCACAGGAAAGGCAATGGGAGACCACGGAATCAAATGGGGAGGAAAAAGTCTCCTGGACTTGGATTATGCTGATGATTTAAGCATCCTAGATGAAAGTGTGAGCAAAATGAATGAAGTTTTAGAGGCTTTGCGAGTTCAGGGTGCTAATATTGGTTTGAAAATTAATGTTAGGAAGACCAAGTCACTAAGGCTAGGAATAAGTGAAGATGAAAAGGTGACGTTGGGTAATGAAAAGATTGATCAGGTGGGCAGTTTCACTTACCTTGGTAGTATTATTAGTAAAGATGGTGGGAGCAGTGAAGATGTTAAAAATAGAATAGCCAAGGCTCAGGGTGATTTTCACAGTTAAAAAAAGTCTGGAAGAATAGGAAGATAAGTCTGCAAACCAAGATTAGAATCTTAGAAGCTACAGTGATGACAGTGGTCAAATATGGCTCTGAAGCATGGACGCTCCGAAAAGCGGATGAAGATTTGCTAGATGTTTTCCAGAGAAATTGCTTAAGGATTGTTCTGGGTACCCGGCTGACTGACCGTATTTCAAACAATAGGCTATACGAAAAATGTGGTTCAATACCGCTTTCTAGGTCTATAATGAAAGAAAGGTTGAGGTGGTTAGGGCATGTTGTTCGGATGAAGGATGACAGATTGCCGAAGATTGTTCTTTTCGGCCAACCATCTAGGGCTAAACGGAAAGCAGGTCGTCCCCGTCTGGGTTGGGAGGACGTCATAAAGAAAGATTTAAAGGAAATGGGAACTTCGTGGGCGGGTGTAAAAAGGGAGGCTTTGAATAGATTGGGGTGGAGGAGGAGCGTGCGTAGCTGTGTTGGCCTCAGGCGGCTTGGTGCTGCGATGAGTTGTTAGTAGTAGTAGTAGTAGTAAATCTTAGACTGGTATAGACAGGGTAGCAGGATTGAAGTTGAGGCACTGGAGGTGGATAAGTTTGGCTCTGACATACGGGAGATTCGAAGGGGTTAAGCGAGATATTCTTGATTCTGTCGATAAGAATTGTCGGTACTTATGTATTAGCTGGTACCTACCCGACAAGTCAAGTTTGGTTAATGCTAATGATAAAAAACAAAATATGATGAAGATATGATAGTTTATAAACAAATTTGGGCTATATAATTCCATATTAGCGGCGGATGAGGGGGGGGGGGGGTAAAGCATAGCATATGTTAAATGCGTAACCTAACCTAGGCACCTCCCCCCCCCCCTAAAACACCAAAAAAATAGTTTCAATATTGTAAACACAATGACAAAACAAGCTTTGAGATCCATTTCTCTATTGACAAATACCCGTTTGACTAGTTTCCTTTAGCACAATATATCGCGTGGGTACCAGCTAATAAATCAGTACCGAATTGTCTAAGGGTTTTTTTTGGCACTTGTTTTAATAACCATTAACAAAACCAAGAAATTGCTTATGGATTGTTTCAGGTACCCGACTGTCTGATCCTATTTCAAATAAAATAAAAAAAAAAACAAGTTTTATAAACTGAAAGTAAGGAGCGACATTAAAATTTAAAACGAACAGAAATTATACCGTATATGAAAGGGGCTGTCCCCTCCTCAACACCTCGCTCTTTACGCTAAAGCTTTTTATCGTTTTAAAAAATAAAGTTGTGAGACAGAGTCAAACTCTGTTTTAATATAGAGTTATCAGTCCTTTTTTTAATAGGGGTTATCAGCCCTACTCATGTTAATATCTGCTCGTTTTGGGTTTAATATTTTGAGTTAGGCCTAATTTTTTGTGCTTCTCTGCGTGAGCAACTTTTGGCGTTGAACAATGAACTGGTGGTGCTATGATTTTTTCTAAGTATTTAACTGCCTGTTTGGCAAGACTTAGGCCTACTGACAATTGCTAGGCAATCTGTGAATTGCAGTTTTTAATTGTATCTTTTCTTGTTTTTTACCATATACTGTTCGAAGGGAGGTCATTATTGAATAGAACTTGAAACAATGCACCTTCAATACGTAAGTGATAAAATTGTATAAAACTGGAGCTTTGATAATGTAAAATACCACGACTTCCCATCCCTTTCACAAATAAAATCGATATGGTCATGTAATCAGGGGGCATTCAAACCTTAGGGAACATCACTCTGTGTAGTCAATATAGACATAACTCACCAATTCTGTCGCCCTTTCTTTTCCTATGTATTGGCGCATATTTAGATATGGTTTGTCCAGCCCGAGCAAACAAGGAACTGGGTTGTGGAGGAACCTAAAAAAAACAAGTTGAAAAAACAGTGAAATTGAAAAATATTGAAATTAAAAAAAATATTAAAATGAATATTAAAAAACATTCATGTAATTATTGATACATATACTGAGTATTCCCTATAGTGTTATGACACACTCCAAAGACCTAGGCAATCACACTGATAATCAGATACTGAAACGTTAAGGAAGAAAATATAATTTTAAGTTTGACTACAAAAGCAAAAAAATGCACTTTTAATAAGAATTTCTATTAAATTTGGACTTTCAACAGCAACATTTCATTAGGCCACGTGTTTGAGGCAGCAGTTTATTTTCTCTCTGTCTTTTGGCTTGTTTAACTAGAAACAATGAGATTTACCTCTCCAATTTATGCCCTCTAGTTGAAACCATCCAGTCCGCTCCAGTTGCATATCCAACTGTTCTTGGAAAGTCCCTTCAAATTCTTAATATTAGTAAAAACTATGAGCATTAGATTAATATACCTTTGTTTTTATAATTGCCACATAAAAGAGTTTAACAATATTTTCTCACACATTCTTATTAAATCTAAAATTCAAATAAGGTTAGAGAATGAATCAAGTTTGTCACATGCTTATCTATCTCATCCACAGCCATAGGATGTTTATCATAAAATAAAGGACTGAACAATTAGGTCTATCAGCTAAACAGTTATTAGAAAAGGGTTTTTGCAGATGATGCTTAGTTTCAGTGCAGGGAATCACTTCAAAGGGTTATTTTCTGTAACCATGGTGACATACCTCTTCCTCCATTAGTTTTGTCACTTAAATCAGACCGCCCCATTTATTCCCAAAAACAATTGCAGTTATTAATTAGACATTATACTTAGATTTTCATAAGACATTAATCTTAGATTTTCATATCTAAGATTAAAGTCGGGAAGTGGGGATTGTTTCGGACATATACCAGTTAAGTGTGCAGTTAGGCAGGGGGGAGTTCTCTCTCCCCATACGTTTATTGCTTCTATTGAACATGTTTTATCTGGTATACGTAGTTCTTGCCTTACGGGATTCATAGACATATCATACTTAGCTCATGCTGACGACTTGCTTCTTATTAGCCGAACTGAGTTTGGTTTAGCGCGTTCTGTCCGATCCATGGCCGCTGCATTTGCAAGTATTGGGTTATTCCTTAATGTTGATAAATGTGAATATCTTATTTTTAATGGAATTAGTTCGTCTCATCCTTTGAATTGCAGCTCATTCTATACTTCAAGTCACCTCTTTTCGATGGCTCGGGATCTCTGTCTGCAATTCACTAAGTTATTTTTGGTTTCAGACAATTCGTGATATTAAGAATAAGCTTAAACTAGGATATTCTAAAATTGTTGGAAATCGTGGACATTTCTGGCGACAAGAGCTAACAAAGCTGTACTCGAGTTTTTGCGACCATGCCGTGTCATTTTGCTCTGGTATATATATGCTTCTGAACCAAAGTATAAACACATACCAAGTACTGTTCCTTTTGTAAGTGGCAAGAAATATATTATTATTATTCGTTTGTTTAACTGAATGTTATTTTTATTTATTTATTTACTTTAATTGCTGTGTGTATTTTTTTTTCTTCTTTTCTTTATTCCACTTTATCACATTGTTTGTGCAGTGGGTTATACATAAATTATTATTATTACAATTTACATTAGTTGTACGTGTAATTTGTATGCTACATTAAGAAAGATAGTCGAAATTTCTCATCACAGGTGGTTTCAGCTGTTTTTTGTGGGATTAATTAAAAAAAAAAACTTTCCAAAAAATAAGTTTTTAGAAGAAAAGTAAAGGCCATTTTAAACTTAAGCTCAGGAGATACAAATACCTGTTAAAATTCAAACTCAAAACCACCAGAAATTACTATAAAAGAATAAATGAAACCCAAAACGAACATAAATTAAATAAACGATCATGGCAAAAAACATACAACGATAAATAATATAAATGTATAAATAGATATTAAAGCAATCAATGCTTGAATTTAATGGTACAATAAAGATTAAAACAAAAACAAATGTTTTTCTATTAACGTATTAATGAAACTTAAAACGAACATAAATTAAATAAACAATCAATACAAACAAATCTACAATATATATTAATGTAAATGAATAAATAAATCTTAAAACGAGTGAAACTTAAATTGAGTATGCAAATCAAGTTTGAATAGAATAAAAATAACTACAAACAAGATTTTGGGTATCGTCTTACTGCAGAAGCCTAAAACCTACTGCGTCATTGGCGCTTTACTGAAAACGAATTATGTTAGAAATGTTTTCTTTTGTACTTAATATTGAAAATAAATTTTAAATTTACAGTAAAATTTTGAACTAATGAGCTTTTAGCAATTAATATAATTATGCATCAAATATTCAGTTTAATTTATTAGTTCTTTTCAAGATTGGTCAAGACAAATATAGTTTCACTACAACCAAAATTTGGACACTGCCCCCTTCTTTAACTGTAAAAACCTAAAGCCTTCTGCGTCATTGGTGCTTCACTGAAAATGAATTACTCATATATTAAAAATTTATTATTTTCCAGTTCTTACAGCATTGAAAATGAAAATAAAAATTACAGTGAAAAAAAAATCTTGAACTGATGGATCTTTCAACAATTAATATCATTATATATCTAATATTCAATTTGATTTTGTTTATACTTTCCAAGACTGTTCAAGACTCATATAGTTTTGCCATTTTTTTTAACTCTGCCATTTTTTGTCACTAATCGTGTTAGTTTGTTATGAAAATATTGTATGGCTTCTAGGCATTTCTATTTGAGCGGAAAACTACACCTCAAACTTTGTGGAACATGCATTTTCTAGCCTGAAACACCAAAATATAATAGAATTACAAGTTTTGGAGTGTTCCACCACTCGCAAGCAAGTGCCATTGGTATTTTTCAATCCGCATGGTCAATTTAGGGGGTGGAGGGTAGGCTAATTCTCATAGCAGTCCCATTACGTCGTGGTATGGTTCACATTTTCAACACCTGGCGTCTGGAATATCATATAATCTACCAAGCATACAACTACCCCAAATCAGTATCAATAAATAAATGAAACCCAAAACAAACAAAAATTAAAATAAATATTAGAGTCAAACTCAAAACGAGCATAAATTAATGTGAGTAGGGTTCAAAACCCCTATGCTTTCTAAAAGCCAGAATATTATTTTGTAATTTACTGAAAAAAAATTCAAATGAGTTTACTGAACAAAAATGTGCATTGTCAATTGAATATACATATGCTGATATTTATTCCCTAAAGTCTTAATAATTTTTGACTTCTTAAAGTTACAAAAGTGAAAATATTAAAAAAAATTGTTTTCAGTAAAGCGCCAATGACGCAGAAGGTTTTAGGCTTCTGCAGTGAGACGATACTCAAACTCTTGTTTGTAGTTATTTTTATTCGATTCAAACTTGATTTGCATATTCAATTTAAGTTTCACTCGTTTTAAGATTTATTTATTCATTTACATTAATATATATTGTATGTTTGTTCGCATTGATGTTCATTTAATTTTTGGTCGTTTTAAGTTTCATTTATACTTTAATAGCAAAATATTTTTTTTCATTTTAAGACTGATTTTCATATTTAATCTAAGCATTACTCGTTTTTTGCTATTATTTCTTATTTCACTTCTGTTCGTTTTGGGTTTTATTTATTCTTTAATATAAATTTCTGGTAGTTTTGAGTTTGAATTTTAAAATGTATTTTTATGTGCTTTTCCTAATTTTAATATAATCTTTAGTTTTCTTTGGAAAACATATTTTTCGGAAAGTTTTTTTTAATTAATTTTTGTTCGTTTTTGATTGCAAAAAGTTTCAAGTTTTTATGGCATGGGGGGGGGGAGGGTTCTTACTGTCCGATTATTCTTGACTTTAAAAAACGGATCTAGGATTTTCAATTTAAATGGAATGAGGCTTTTTTCAAAGTCTAGACATTTACCTCTTTGATAAAAACCTTATATATGAACAATAGACAGCTTGCATAACTTGTGGACAGCGATTGACAACAAAGAATGGATTGAAAAAATAGCTCCAAAAAGGGGGTTTAGACCATTTCACTTGCTGACACAAAGGGATCACGACTGTTTGGAATTGACCTTAATAGGAATTTGTGTTCCAAAGCAGTTTTGCATCTATCACAGAGTATGTATTTTAACCTTATAATTGGATAATTATAATAGATTTTCTATGTGTTCTTCCCATACAAAACCCCTTACCATAAGTTATAAACCCCCCTTAATAAGTTATGCCCCAGGGTATAAATTACAACGCCTACCCCTGGGCCCTGGTGGGCTGTTTCGACACCGGAGTTTTTTGTTATCAGAACTTTGAACTATTTTAACAAAATGTCTATTTCAAAATTTTTAACTGATGCTTTTAGGGCGTGGAGGAGGCAGAGGGGCTAGTTGCCCTATAATCTCTTTTCACTCTTAAAAAGTGAACAAGAACTTTCAGTTTTCAATCAAATGAGCCCTCTCTAAAGTTTATACGAGCATCCCTTCCATAAGAAATAATATGAAGGATTCAGAGAATCCTTAAATTATAACCCTTGCCCTGAGGGCTTTGGGGGAGTTGTAATCCTCGAAGACCTAATTTCCAGAACTTAAAACTACGTTTAATAAAATGGCTGTCTTAAAATTTTAATTGAATGTGTTTGAGGAAAAGGTGGGCGTGAGAGGGGGGTTAGTTGCCATCAAATCACTTTCGAATATTAAAAAGGCACTAGCCCTCGGAATTTCCAATCGATTGAGCCTTTTTTGAAGTGTCTACGACACCGTTTTCTATAAAAACCTTATATGCCCAGGGCATAACCTAAAACCCTTGCCCTGAGGGTTGTGGGGGATTGTCCTCCTCAAAAATATATTTTCTATCTCGAAATCAACTACGCTGAACAAAATGGCTATCTGAAAATTTGGATTGGATGTGTTTGGGTAAATAAGGGGCGTGGGGGGATGGGGGATAGTTACACTCCAATCACTTTCGACTATTAAAAAGGGCACTAGCTCTTTAATTTCCAATTGAATGATACTGTTTTGAAGTTTCTACGACAACGCCTTCTATAAAAACCTTATATGCCCCCAGGGCATAACTTAAAACCCTTGCCCTGAGGGTTGTAGGGGAGTATCCTCCCCAAAAATATATTTTCAACTATGATGAAAAAATTGGATTTATAAATTTTTTTATGGTAGTTTTTGGGGGGAATTAGGGGCTGGGGTGGGGGGGCTCGTTGCCCTCCAATCATTTTCAACTACTATAAAGGGCACTAGCCCTTTAATTTTCAATCGAATGAGCCTGTTTTGAAGTTTCTACGACAACGCCTTGTATAAAAACCTTATATGCCCCCAGAGCACAAATTAAAACCCTTGCCCTGAGGGTTGTGGGGGATTGTCCTCCTCAAAAACATATGTTCTATCTGGAAATCAACTACGCTGAACAAAATGGCTATATCAAAATTTTGATTGGATGTGTTTGGGGGATGATGTGCGTGGGGGGCTAGTTGCCCTCCAATAACTTTCGACTATTAAAAATGGCACTAGCCCTTTCAATTTCCAATTGAATGTGCCTATTTTGTGCCTATTCTACGACAACGTCTTCTATAAATACTTTATATGCCCCCAGGGCATAACTTAAAACTCTTGCCCTGAGGGTTGTGGGGGAGTGTCCTCCTCAAAAACATATTTTATAACTATAAATCAACTACACTGAACAAAATGGCCGTCTCAAAAGTTTGATTGGATGTGTTTGGGGAAATGATGGGCGTGGTAGGGGGATCTAGTTGCCCTCCAATCACTTTCGACTATTAAAAAGGGCACTAGCCCTTTAATTTCCAATCGAATGAGCCTGTTTTGAAGTTTCTACTACAACACCTTCTGTAAAAACCTTATATGCCCCCAGAGCATAACTTAAAACCCTTGCCCTGAGGGTTGTGGGGGAGTATCCTCCTCAAAAATATATTTTCAATCTGGAAATCAACTATGCTGAACAAAAATGGCTATCTCAAAATTTTGATTGGATGTGTTTGGGGAAATGATGGGTGTAGGGGGGGGACTAGTTGCCCTCCAATCACTTTTGACTATTAAAAAGGGCACTATCCCTTTGAATTTCCAATCGAATAAGCCTTTTTTGAAGTTTCTATGACAACGCCTTCTATAAAAACCTTATATGCCCCAAGGGCATAACTTAAAACCCTTGCCCTGAGGGTTGTGGGGGATTGTCCTCCCCAAAAAAATATTTTCTATCTGAAAATGGACTACGCTGAACAAAATGGCTATCTAAAAATTTTGATTGGATGTGTTTGGGGGAATGATGGGCGTGGGGGGGCTAGTTGCCCTCCAATCATTTTCAACTATTAAAAAGGGCACTATACCTTTGAATTTCCAATCGAATGAGCCTTTTTTGAAGTTTCTACGACAACGCCTTCTATAAAAACCTTATATGCCCCGCGGGCATATCTTAAAACCCTTGCCCTGAAGGTTCTGGGAGAGTGTCCTCCTCAAAAAGATATTTTCTATCTGGAAATCAACTACGCGGAACAAAATGGCTATCTCAAAATTTTGATTGGATGTGTTTGGGGAGATGATGGGTGTGCGGGAGAGGGGGGCTAGTTGCATTCCAATCCCTTTTGACTATAAAAAAGGGCACTAGCCCTTGAATTTCCAATCGAATGAGCCTGTTTTGAAGTTTCTACGACAACGCCTTCTATAAAAACCTTATATGTTCCCAGGGCATAACTTAAATTCCTTGCCCTGAGGGTTTTGAGGGAGTTTCCTCCTCAAAAATATATTTTATATCTGGAAATCAACTACGCTGAACAAAATGGCTATCTGAAAATTTTGATTGGATGTGTTTGGGGAAATGATGGGGGGGGGGGGGGAGGTGGCTAGTTACACTCCAATCACTTTCTACTATTAAAAATGGCACTAGCTCTTTAAGTTCAAATCGAATGAGCATGTTTTGAAGTTTCTACGATAATGCCTTCTATAAAAACCTTATATGCCCCCAGGGCATAACTTAAAACCCTTGCCATGAGGGTTGTGGGCGAGTATCCTCCTCAAAAATATATTTTCTATCTGGAAATCAACTACGCTGAACAAAATAGCTACCTCAAAATTTTGATTTTATGTATTTGGGGGAATGATGGGTGTGGGGGGGCTAGTTGCCCTCCAATCATTTTCGATTATTAAAAGGGACACTAGCCCTTTAATTTACAATTGAATGAGCCTGTTTTGAAGTTTTTACGACAACGTCTTCTATAAAAACCTTATATGCCCCCAGGGCATAACTTAAAACCCTTGCCCTGAGGCTTGTGGTTGAGTGTCCTCCTCAAAAATATATTTTCTATCTGGAAATCAACTACGCTGAACAAAATGGCTATCTGAAAATTTTGATTGGATGCGTTTGGGGAAATGATGGGCGTTGAGGGGGGGGATGGGGTCTAGTTACACTCCAATCACTTTCGACTATTAAAAAGGGCACTAGCTCTTTAATTTCCAATCGAATGATCCTGTTTTGAAGTATCTACGGCAACGTCTTCTATAAAAACCTTATTTGTCCCCAGGGCATAACTTAAAACCCTTTCCCTGAGGGTTGTGGGGGAGTATCCTCCTCAAAAATATATTTTCTATCTGGAAATCAACTACGCTGACCAAAATGGCTATTTAAAAATTTTGATTGGATGTGTTTGGGGGAATGATGGGCGTAGGGGGGGGGCTAGTTGCCCTCCAATCATTTTCGACTATTAAAAAGGGCACTAAAACCCTCGATTTCCAATCGAATGAGCCCTCTTGTAAGTTTCTACGACGACCTCTTACATATGAAGTGCCTCTGGAAAAAAAATAAATAAATAAATAATAATAAAACATTGGAGCCGTATGACCTTTACTATAGGCAACACTACAGCGTTGCCTCTGATCAGAGAATTTTGGTATTACCAATACCTTAGGAAAACAGACAAACAAAATAGATGGCGGTCTAATTTTCTAATCTAATTTTATGTTGTTTTTTTTTCAGCTGATGCTGTTATTCGACACTGGGGGATATCACTCCATCTATATTACCTTCGTGATTATAACATCAAAATTAGGGATCCGCAGAGCCGATTTTTGAAACTTATAAACTCATTAGGTACAGAAATTACTGAAGGTCTGTCCAATTCTGTTTCAAAAAACCTGACCCAGGCAGGGAAGACCATACTTTACTTACAGCATGGGATTTGGAATTTTAACTTAAAATGAATGTTATTGATTAAGAAATTGTTTATTAGTGCTACTTTGTACTCAAATTCTAAACTGCATTCAGTTTTTGAAACTTTTTCTGTTGAATTTTTTGGGGATAAAAACTCTGTTGCCTAGTAGCATTGTTCGTATTATATGAACAAATTGGCCATACAAGTGAGCCCCTTCCCCATCCAACGCTTTTCCTGTGCTTCTTCTTAAAATCCTAGACCGTCTTAAAGTTTTTTTGAGCCTCTCTCCAACCGAAAGTTTTTGCAGAATCCTTTAAGCAAATTATAATACCAAGGTTCTAGGGTTCTAATAACCAGAGCTACAATACTGATACTCCGCTGCTGTGCAAAACCTCCTAAGCCAAATACCGCTGCGTATGCCGCTTTGCACTTTATTCTATCTAAAAAAACACTATTCTAAGAATTTCTATTCTAAGAAAGGGAAAATTTCTAAGAAAGGGAAAATATTCTAAGAATATTCTAAAAAAACACTATTCTAAGAAAGGGAAAACATTCCCTTCTAAGAATTTCAAACTGCCCTCATATCGCATATTATGAGCTCTTCCCGACTCATTTAAGGAGACCTTGCTCTTCGTATGGCCCCAGTTGGATTACCATAAAGCAAAATTTTGGCCAGCCAATCATTCTTTGTTTGTATTAAATAAAAAAAACAAGTTTTTTAAACTGAAAGTAAGGAGCGACATTAAAACTTAATACGAACAGAAATTATTACATATATGAAAGGGGCTGTCCACTCCTCAACGCCTCGCTCGTTACGCTAAAGTTTTTTATTGTTTTAAAAAATAAAGTTGTGATACAGAGTCAAACTTTAGCGTAAAGAGTGAGGCGTTGAGGAGGGGAGAGCTCCTTTCATATACGGAATAATTTCTGTTCGTTTGAAGTTTTAATGTCGCTCCTTACTTTCAGTTTAAAAAACTTGTTTTTTTTATTTAATTTCTGATCGTTTTTTAGTTAATGCAGCTTTTATTTTGGCTCACCGTCATTGAATAAGTAAACAATATTTGCATATAAATTTTGCTTTTCTTTTGCTAAATGGCTGTCTCTAAATTTGGTTCTGACGTAATTTACAAATTAATCTTTTGGCAAAAAATACAAAGTTGCAGATTTTTGCAGATATGAGCGTGAAACCTATGTAATAGGGTTTTCTGATACCCTGAGTCTGACGATGTGATTTTCATTAAAATTCTTTCATTTGTAGTGGATGTTTCCCCCCATCTTTAAAAAATCAGGTAAATTTTCTCAGGCTCGTAGCTTTTGATGAGTAATACTAAACTTAATAAAATTTATATATTTAGAATCAGCATTATAAGCCCACTCTTTTGATACATTTATTGACATCAAAATTCCGTTTTTAAAAGTTTCGATTACTATTAAGCCGTATCGCTTGTTATTTTTTATTGTTTTTTTTATTACGTATATGTTATTACGTATATGAGGGGGTTCTCCCCTTAGTCAATACCACGCTCTTTAAGTTAAAAGTTAAAAAAAAATTTATTCAAAAACCCCTGAATCACAAAGGCCGTTTAATTAGAATAGATAGCTCTTTTGAAAGCACTAAAAAAACTGTAGCGTAAAGAACGAGGTATTGACTTGGGGGAGAACCACCTCATATACGTAATAATTTCTGTTCGTTTTAAGTTCTAATGTTGCTTCTTACTTTCAGTTGAAAAAACTTGTTTTTTTTAAATTTAATTTCTGATCGTTTTTTAAACAATGCTTGGAAATCCGGCGCCCCCTTAATAGAAATGTCCCTTAGCCCAAAGAAACATCCTCCACAGAAAGTTTCTCCCAAGTACTCCCCTCCTCCAGCCCCCCTCCTCCAGCCCCCTCCTCCTCCAGCCCCCCCCCTCCTCCAGCCCCCCCTCCTTCAGCCCCCCCCCACCAGAAAGAAATCCTTCCTGAAAATGTCTGTATACTTCCCAATAACCAATACAATATGTAAGCAATGGGCAAAGTTCATAACTTGCAGCCCTTCCCCTGGAAACTGTGGGGATTAAGTCATCCTAAAAGACATATTTATTAGATTTTCGACTATGCTGAACAAAATGGTTATCTCGAAATTTTTATTGGGTGACTATGAGAAAAAATGAGCGTGGGAGGGGGCCTAGTTGCCCTCCATTTTTTTGGTCACTTAAAAAGGGCACTAGAAATTTTATTTTTCCTTTCCAATGAGCCCTCCTACAATATTCTAGGGCCACTGTGTCAATACGATTACCCCTGGGAAAAAAACAAACAAACAAATAAACACTCATCCGTGATCTTTCTTCTGGCAAAAAATGGAAAATACCACATTTTGGTAGATAGGAGCTTGAAACCTCTACAGTAGGGTTCTCTGATACGCTGAATATGATGGTGTGATTTTTATTAAGGTTCTATAATTTTTAGGGGGTATTTCCCCCTTTTTCGAAAATCAGCCAAATTTTCTCAGGCACGTAACTTTTGATGGGTAAGATTAAACTTGATGAAAATTATATATTTGAAATGAAAATGAAAATTTCATTCTTTTGATGTATCTATTGGTATCAAAATTCCGTTTTTTAGACTGTCGGTTACCATTGAGCCGTGTCGCTCTTTACTTACAGTTCGTTACCACGAACTGTTTGATAGTAACGTGCATGCAAAAAGCAATTCAATCCTGCTTTCTAGAGCTATAATGAGAGAAACGCTAAGGTAGCTAGGACAAGTTCTGTGGATGGTGGATGACTGATTACCAAAGATTGGCCTTGTTGGCCAACAGTCTAGTCCCAAACAAAGACAATTCGTCCCCAAATAGGGTGGAGGATGTTGCAAGGAAAGATTCAAGGGAAATAGGAACATTCTTGGATGGTCTAAAGAGTTAGGCTTTGAGTAGGTTAGAACGGGGAAGGAGTGTGCGTAATTGTGTTGGCCTCAGGTGGTTTGGTGCTGCAGTGGCTGGTTAGCAGCAGTATAAGCAGCTGCACAATTGGCAAATTTTGTTATTCGCAGCTCTTTCCTCCAAAGGATAGGTTTTCATGTCATCTCCAGATACATGATTGTTGGTCCTTTTAACTATGCAGAACGACAGGGCTATAGCAAAACTTTGATCTGATGCCATTCAGAAATAACAGGATTTGTGTGGGGGGTTAATTATCATCCAACCTTATTGGTAACTTAAAATGTCCCTAGAAAAAGTAATTTTCGTTTTAAAGAGGCTTCTCCTGATCCAACAATCTTCTAGGACCTTTGGTTTGAAACTATCATCTCCGAATAAAATAAAACAAAAACAAATAAATGCGCATCGGTATTAATTCTTTCGGCAAAAAATGTCATTTTCTACATTTCCCCTGCCACAGAAAATTCTGTCTGTAGAATATTTCTCCACGCAGAAATCCCCTCCCCTGCAAAAAACAATATTTATATACCTAAAAACCAATGCTAGATATATAAGACTGGCAAATTTCATAGCTTACAACCCTTTCCTCAGGTACTGTGAATCTAATGTCATCCGCAGAGGCATGGGCATTGAACCTTTAAAATATGCTGAACAAAATGGATATTACAAAATTTTGGTCAGATTACTTTGGGAAAAAAGGGATGTGGGAAGAGGGATAGTTCAATCAAATCGTTTTGATAACTAAAAAAGGGCACTAGATATTTGACTTCCCGTTTGAAAGAGTTCTCTCCCGATCTTCTTGTACATTTGGTTTGATATTATCACCCCTGGAAAAAATATTGCACCCTTATCTTTGACCTTTTTTCTGGCCTAAAATTCAAAATTCCTAACATTTGCAAATAGGAGATGAAAATGTCTAAAATAGGGCTGTCTGATGCGCTGAATCTAATTGTACGAATTTATTTAATATTCATCGACTTTTTTGGTGTGTTTCCTCTCTCTTTAAAAAATCAGACATTATTGCATTCAGTCTTTGAACTGTGAGAACGTAAGCTGTATTATACTTTGCATTTAATTGGACTGCACAATTTGTGAAACTGTTGAAAGTAAGAAAGTTACGAAATATTACAAATTTTCTGATAACGAAATATTATAACTTACCGACGGCTTGATCAAACACGAACTATGATTTTTGAATATCATTTAGATTATGGGGAAGTAAGTTTTCATTCCCTGTAAAATGGACTTAGTGTATATTTGTCCAGTTTTGAATTTTCTAAAACACTTTGATTTAATACAAGATGTGACTTTAGCCAGTTTGGATATTGATGTCATTATGAAACTGATTATCCTAGTAAATGAATTTTTCATTTTATTTTGGTTTTAGAGGGGAGTTTTATAGACAAATTTTTGGGTTACCTATGGGGGCTTCTCTCTCTCCTTTATTGGCAAATCTTTTCATGGATGCTATTGAAACCTCCGCTATACAAAGTTTTAGAATCTCCCCTTGTTTCTGGGGTAGGTTCATGGATGATGTGGTTTGCGCTTGGAAACATGGATTAGACTCCTTAGACCTATTTTGTAAGCATTTAAATAGTTTTGATAACAATATTAAATTTACAGTTGAGTTTGAGGAAAATAATAAATTAACTTTTCTGGATGTTTTATTAATTAAAAGGGATCTCCATTTACTTTTCTCTATTCACAGAAAACCTACCCACAATGATAGGTATTTGAATTTTTATTCTTGCCACCCTATGTTGGTGAAACTTACTTACTTACTTACTTACTTAAGTCCCATCCGTCCTTGAAGGTCGTCTTGGGGCCTCTTTCCTCGTAACGGCGTGGATGTGCCTTCTGTATGCTTCACGGTCTTTTGCTAGGCGAAGAAGGTCCGAGAGGCGGTGAGGTGCAAAGTTTTCCTTCCACCTTTTTGGGGGACAACCACGAGGACGAGAACCGTGAATTTAACCTTCGAAGGTGATTTTTGGGAGACGGGACCGACTCATCCGTTGTACGTGACCGAGCCATCGAAGTTTCTGGAGCTGGATCTTCATGAGAATTGTTTGTTGTACTTTAAGGCGCTCGAAAAGTTCGAAATTTGAGATTCTATCAAGGTAAGTGATCCCGCCGATGCGGCGGAGGCACTTAGTTTCAAAAGCTGCAAGTCGACGGTTGTCATTTACCTTCAGTGTCCATGTATCACATGAGTAGATTGCGATGGGGATGATCAGGGTATCAAAAAGTCGTGTCTTAAGCCGCAGAGACAAATCCTTGCTTCGCCATATGGGCATAAGGGCCTTGAAACTGGAACTCGCGAGGGCGAGACGTCTTTTGATGTCTTTTGATGGACTGTTGTCGCTGGTGATCAGACTGCCGAGGTAAGGGAACTCGTCAACCCACTGGATACTCTCTCCATTAATTTTCAGGTCTGGCTTAACTGTATCCTGTTGCTTTCGTGAGCAGCACATAGCCTTTGTTTTTGATACATTTATGATCATTCCAAAATAACTAGTGGCTTCGAAGACGTCGTTAAGAACGGCTTGTAGATCCTCGGGTGTTTCAGCCATTTCGTTGATATCGTCGGCGTAGGCTAGCTTATCTATCTGAACACCCCCTATCTGTGCGCCACAAGTTGTCTCCACCAGGGATAAGACTGCTGTGAGGAAAAGGTTGAACAGCTCTGGAGACAAAAGGCATCCTTGAAGGAAACCTGCGGAAGTCAGAAAACTGTCAGTGAGACCTTCACTAGTCATGACGCGACTCCCAAATTTTGACTACATATCCTTGATAAGATCTACTAGGTTTCGTGGGATTCCGTAATAGAGGAGTATATGCCACAGGCCATTTCTCCAAATAAGGTCGAATGCTTGCCTATAGTCGATGAAGAGCTGATACAGGCCGCGACCGAATTCCAGATATGTCTCTAAAATTTGGCGAACAGTGAAAATTTGATCAACGGTCGATCTCCCAGGGCGAAAACCGGCTTGGTATTCTTGAATGACTAAGGATGACAAGGCTCTGATCCATTGGAGTATAATTTGGGTGAAGATCTTGGCAGTTTAACTTGTTAGGCTAATAGGACGGTAATTACCACAAACTGCCTTTGACCCCATCTTGTGTAGTGGAGCAATTGTGGCTTCGCACCAAGAAGTTGGGAAATGACTCTTTTGCCAGGCACTGGATACAATCTTGGGGAAAAGATCTATAAGTGGTTCACACCGGACTTTCAGCAGTTCTGCCTGTATCCCGTCCGGGCCAGGGGCCTTGTTAGTCTTCAGCGCTTGGATGGCATCTTCGACCTCAGAACGGAGAGGAGGTGGGCTGGGATCTGAGACAGTAACGGGCAAGAGGTCCAGGACAGCAGAGTTTGGAAAGATATCAGGATTAAGCTTTTCTTTGAAATGCTCCATCCATCTCGATCGGATACCTTCTGTTCTTTGTATCTGAGAGCCATTTTTATCTAGCAGTGTACAAAAACTGAGGCTTTTCTTGCTTGTTAGCTCACGAACTCTCTTATACATAAAGTATGAATCGCCTCTCTTAAAATCAGCCTCACACTGTTCACATTTGTCTTTAATGTAGGTGCGATGGGCTCTACGGGTGGCTTTTTCTACAGCACGCTTCAACTGCTTATATCTGTCCCTGCTCTCTCTGTCTGACCTGTTATTGTGTTTTCGTTTCTCAGTACATAATAAAATAATTTCATTTGTTATCCAAGGCTTTTTATCACCCTTTTTGGTTCCTAGGGTAGACATCGCTACTTTGCTGATGATCTTAGAGGAGTCCGTGACCAGTTTATCGATATCCTCTTTAGATAGAGTTACAGGAATATTAGAAAGAAGGTCCGATATTTGAGTAGACAGTTCATCGATGTAGGTTTGGCGAATTTGAGGGTCTTTGAGAAGATGTGTGTTGAAACGAGTGGGTCTATTATTTAGCTTTGAGGAAGATTTCAGGTGTATCTTTAGTGCAGACATGACCAGGGAATGGTCGCTGTCGAAATCGCCACCTGCGAGGGTGACAGTATCTAGCACAGATGATTTCCACCGCCTTGAGACGAGCACGTAATCAATGAGATTACGGGTTTTTCCATCCGGCAAAGTCCATGTCGCCTTACGACGTTCTCTATGTTTGAAAAGAGTATTGGTAATGGCTAGATCACTGTCTCTGCAAAATTCAATGAGGCGTTCGCCCCTCTTGTTAAGTCGTCCAAGGCCAAATTTACCCATAACATCTTCATTTCGAGCAGAATCGTTACCAACAATAGCATTGAAGTTGCCAATGACAACAATAAGGTCTTTTTTAGGAACTGCGTCAATTAAGCTTTGCAGTTGAAGGTAGAAATTGTCAGACTCTTCATCTGGTTTGCTGCAGTCAGGAGCGTAGACTTGTATGATCGTGATGTTGATCGGGGATCCTTTCATTCGTATCATAATCAACCGTTCTGACACAGGCGTTACGGAAATCAGGGATCTTCGTGCCTTAGTCGACATCAAAAAGCCAACACCTTGGCGATGGACGCCATCGGTTCTCCCAGACACTATCAGACTAGTGTTGCCGATCTTTTCTTCGCCGGTGCTTGGTGAAACAGGGGGTTGTAATTTCACTAGTAGATAGAGCCTTTAGAATTTGTTCCCAGGAATTTCTGGATTCGAAATTGTTATACTTGAGGGATGTTTTGTTTTTTAATAGTCACCCAATTAAGTTTAGTGACAAAATAATTGAAAATAGACGTGTTAAACATGATAGTGTAGGGCTATTGGGGTTTCTCAGTCTTTAGATTTAAATGTATCAAAAAGTTTCATTTCCTTGCCATATGTACCTGGTTTGGGTGAAAAACTTTCACGGATTTTGCGTAATTTTGGTATTGATACATGTTTCCAATCGGTGAGGCCAATGGGTAGTTTTTTTAGTTCTGGTAAGGATTTAACCCGGGGAAATTTAGTAAGTGGGGTGTATAAAATTCCGTGTTCTTGTGGGAAGTTCTATATTGGTAGGACTCACCAACAACTTGTTGAAAGGTTTATTGAACACCAAAATTCAATAGAAACAACCCTACAATTATGCAAGCCTCCAGAAACTTTTGTTTCAGCTTTAGCAGAATATATTTGGTTTCAACCAGATCACTCTGTAAAATTTGATGAGGCCTTAGCTATTTCAAAAGAAAAGGGGTATACACAATGGGCGAGAGAAGCCATTGAAATTAAATAACATATGTTTGCTAACCTTTCAATAAATAGGGACACAGGTAGTTTAAATATTGATCCAATTTATGATAATCTTCTAAAGAGTGAATCAACAGTCAATAAGGGAATTAAGAATATAAATAATCACCTGGGAACTATTTTACCTGCTAGACCCAAACGAATTGCTTCAATAATAGCCAATAAAAGGATTATTTCGCAACAGAATAGTTAAAGTAATTTCCATTTTTTTTTATATTTCCTCAGTTGCTCTGGTGTTCTCACTAAAGTAACTCCATAATAGCATCTTTTCCTTACGTGGATCAGTTTGCGCCAATTGTATAATTTCTTTTTTTCTTGTGGTGGTTTTATTGGTTTTTTAGTTTTAACTTGTTTGGTTTTTTTATCTTGTTATTCTTCTGTCTTTCGTACTGAAGACGCCTTGTTTGTGATACAGGCGAAATATTCGCGTTGTTTTGCATTTCTCTTTTCTTTTCTCTCCACTGGCCGCAGTGTCGTGTTTTTTTTTTTTTTTTAATTGATATTTTTCTCTTTTTTTTTTTTTTTGTAATGGCTGGCCAGTTCGGCTTAAGATCTTTCGTTCCTGTTATTCTTAGTAATTTACCTGCTAGTATACAGTCTTCCAATCCCGCTAAGCAGCGCGAGTTTATTTCAAATTTAGGATGCTTAGACAAAGTCTACCAGGTTGAGCAACGGAGAGATAGGCTACTGGTGTCTATGAAAGATGATGATTCTGCCTCATCGGTGGTAAGTGCACTACCACCCGGTTCACGCATCAGTGTTAAGGTCGTAAAGAAGGAACATCTAGGAATTATACGGATTGACAAGGGCTTTGATGAAACATTCAATCATGAATATTTTTTTATTAATTTTTTCCCCAGGGGCAATCGTATATAATGTATGATCCAAGAAGATCGGGAGAGGGCTCATTTAAACAGAACAGAAATCAGAAACTATAGTACCCTTTTAGAGTGATCAAAAACACTGATGGGCAACCATCCCCCTCCCATTCCCCTTTTACTCCAAAAGAACCCGATCAAAACTTTGAGATATCCATTGATTAAACATACCTGAAAGGTCCAATATCTATACGTTTGGGGATGGCAAGACCCCCATGGTCTGTTGGGAAAGAGCTAAATGCTAATAGTGCGGGTGAAAAGCGTCAAAAAACACCAGAATACTTCCATGTTTGAAGAAAGCACCAAAATTGGCTAAGATGTACTTTCGAGCATGTTCTTTAAAATGGCTCGATTGCGCAAGTGAAATTTTTCCTCGGAACGCCGCTATGTGGCCTGAAATCCAAGACTGCGGACGAAAAAACAAGTTTGTCAAAATGAGAAGACATGGCCGTTCAAATAGGCTAGTATGAGTTAATTGATCGCATAGGTTCTAAATATGAGCTTTAAAACAACTCAAGTTGTATTATAGTGCTGCTAGGTGCCTCAACTTCAAAATGTGGGCGAAAATACGAGTTTGTTAAAATGAGAAGACATAACTGGTGGACATAAACTGAATTGAAAGACCTCATACAAACGGTGGACACAGACGTTATTGTGACCTCAATCTTTGATGACATTTGAGTATCCGAACTATTTAATGCGTTTGGTTGCGGTACCAACCAACCTAAAGTACGTTCCCATTCATAAAATAGTTCGATCGCTCAGGTCGACGAAATCAAAAGCACTTTTGTTCTTCCACGCGTTTAAAGGATGTAATACGGTTTCTCCTTTTATCCACCACTCAAAGAGGCAATTATTTGCAACTTGGCAAAATATACCAGGACTGACGGAGACTTTCCTTCAACTGACAAACCAGCCTTCCCAAGTGACAGAACTGCAAGTACACGACCTTGAAAGTTTTGTCCTGAAGACCGACGTAAAAAAAGACTGCTACGACGTGAATAAATTTAGAAAAAAAACATGTCTACGACAAAAGACCAAGAACATGCAGAGACTTCCTTCAGCTAATGTTTCGCTTTGACAACATATCGTTAGAGCTGCACTGACATGTCCCTACAATCCATGCTACGTGAGGAGTCACAGTCTGAAATCAACACCCACCCTTCCCAGTTTTCCTGACTTTGGCTGGGTCAAAGACACCAATGAAAAGTGGCTTCCCAGTTGATTAGGTTCCCTTCTGCCAGCATCAAAAGTCTATCGCAAGACAGTGCGTTGTGATTGCGAAAAGGGGTGTGAAAGAAGGTGCCGCTGCAGGAAGTTTGACCTTAACTCTAGCCCACTATGCTGATGCAAATCAAAGTGCTTTGATTATTGAACATATGATTATTTTTTTACCAGACGATTTGATTAATCTCTTTGTGTTCATGATCAAAAATATAATTCTTAAATGCTTTAAGCCGGCCGTTTAGCTTATGTTGATTCATTTAGAATACATAAAGAGATGAAGAGTTAACACGTATTTTACCGATTTTGGTTTATAAAATGTAAACAAAGGCCCTAAATTGGACGCGTCTTGGCCTTACACTTACGCAATTCTTACTTTACAGAATGTACTACTATTAGGCTAATGTCGGAGTGACAAAGCGATATCTAAAACTGCTGCATTATTTACTCCACTCCATCCTGTTGTATCGGTATCATGAACCTCGCGCGATTCGGAAAATTGACATTTTCTTCCGCCATTTAGACCCCAAGCGGATCAACGGGTCAACTAATTTAATACCCCAAGTGGAACAACGGTACAACTAAGGTATATTTATGTGCATATACGTGTGTTTTCAGAATCTGAAGTATCGATTGCTCCTAATCCGCCCATTTGAATTTCTTGTTTTAAAAAAACTTATATTTTTCGACCGCCATCTTAAATCTGAAGAGCATAGCAACACTAAGGTACAACTTAGGTTAGTGTTACGTTCATATTCAGAACTTCTGCCATCGATTACCCCATACTGTCCCAATTGATCAATCATATCTTTTTATTTTGATAAACTGAAATTTTCGACCGCAATTTTCAATTTTAGGCACCTAATGGCACTACGGTACAACGTAGGTTATTTTGAAGCTCATTTTCGGAACCTATGCCGTCGATTACCCTATATTAGCCTATTTGAACGGCCATGTCTTCTCATTTTGACAAACTTGTATTTCCTTCCACATCTTGAATTTCAAGCCACCTAGTAGCGTTCCGAGGAAAAAATTCGCTCGCATAATCGAGCCATTTTAAAGAGCATGCTCGAAAGTACATCTCATCCACTTTTGATGCTTTTCTCAAACAGGATAGTATTTTGGTGCTTTTTGCCCGCACTATAAACAATTTGTACGTTGTTCACATAAAGTATTCATTGGGAAACATGGGTAAATATTTTTGAGCGATTTTGTAGTGGGAAAATTTTCCACGGGGAGAAACTTCCACGAAGAGGAAAGTTTCCGAGGGGAATTTTCAAGGTGAAATTCAAAAGGGGGAAGAGAGTTTTCTGACAAGATTTAACAAGGGGGTGGAAATTAAACCCAAAACATTCTTCCCACTGAAAGTAAGGAGGATTAAGCTTAAAACGTGCAGAGTTATTCTGAATATGAGGTGGGCTGCGATTTTGTGAACCTTAGTCCTTGACGCTATAGCATCACTTTTGTCGCAATTCTTTAAGAAACGACTCCAGAAACAAAGACGCACACACACAGACAAACAAATGTGCATGCTGACCAATGATCTGCGCTGATTAGGTACCGATCTCCTGATTCGATGCCCTCGGCGGGGATTGCAATGCGTGGTTGAGGGCAAATCATGCAACATGTTCTTTGTTTTTCCCCCGATTTAAAATTGAAATACAAGGACCGTTTAATTTGAATAACAAGTATCTTCAAATAGCTACAAGACTTTACCATAAAGATAAGGGCTGAGGAAAGGGTAGCCTCCCTCATATACTGAATAATGCCGCTCGTAATAATTTTTAATATTGCTTGTTAATTTCCCGTGAAGAAAACTTGTTTTTTTTTGTTTGTTTTTTTTTAATTTAATAAATAAAGAAAATCACTTTAAATGCGGATTCCAGATATGTGAAACTAATTCAGTTTAATGTTACCCAACCAAACTAAGAGGCTAAAAAGACTTATCTGATCTTCAAAAACAGAAAAAATTATCCCCAAAAATCAAGGATCTGAATGAATATCCCTTCATCCGATTCAACGTATCATACAGCTATACTGTAGATGTTTCAAGCTTCGTACTAAATTTGCAATTTGCATTTTGTCAGGAAAAAGGATATTTGATACTTGTTTACTTGTTGTTTTTTTTTTACCGTCAGTGATCGTTTCGATACAATACTCCCAGAAGTTTTGGAGAGGGCCAGCTCAAACAGAAATTCCTAGTTCTAGTGCTCTTAGTAATTGGCCAGAAAGGTTGGATTGTAACTTATCTACCTCTCAGGCAACTTTTCCACCAAGGAAATTCAATCCAAATTCGAGATATTCATTTTGTTCAACTTTAAATTTAGGTCCAATATCTTGTCTTTGGAAATGACACATAGAGTGGTTATTGAAAAATGAACAGAAACTTTGGGGGGGGGGGCAGATTTCCTGGGGGTAATTTTTGTCAGGGGATTGTGTTTTGAAACGATTTAAAAAATGATCAGAAATAGAATAAAACCTAAGTTTTTCAACTGAAATTAAAGAATAAGAATTTTTAACCAAAATTATCTGTGTAGTACATACAGTCACAGATTTAGAGAAAAGTACGTGCTTTTTCTGTGCTTTTTTTAAGAATGGATGAATATTTCATTATTTTTAACTGTTCTTTTTTTAGTATATACAACATTAGGACAAGATACTTTATCAGTCTTACCTTTTCAATTTTCTGATCAATTACTTATTTTATATTTACAAGCCTTTAAAAATTTATATCCATGATTATGCTGTTGTTTAGTTAACTTTTGACATGGAAAGTAATTGACTGGCTCACATAGGACAAAGAAACACCCGTGCATTCTATCTGAAATTAGAAATCATTTCGCTAGAAGCAAAATTATTGTTGCCTACAAAATAATTTCAATTTTTAAAAAAATTAAAAAATATGAATTAAAGTTAACAAGGTGCATCAGAAATTTGACAAAACCTCAAGAAAGACTTTGTCATCTAGTGTCTATTTTTATACTGCATCTGAACATGCAATCATATTCATGTTTACATCTCTGCGTAAAACTAATCGAATTGTTTAATAATGTAATTGTTTTCTGTTATTAGATAACATAGCTCCTATTAAGCTAACAATTATTTTTGTTCTCTTTGTCTTGCTTTGTTTTGTCTTGCTCTCTTTGTCTCAAGGCTTTGCCTTGGGATGATGCAATTGTCATAGGTCCATGGGTCAATTTTTCAACATAACTATCATCAAGGTAGATGCACACCCAAAGTTATTATTTTATACAAACGTTACACGGACGTGAAGGAAGAGAAGGTTACCTGGTCCGTACTGGACTCCACGCTTGACGGAACATCAACAGGAGATTCAGAGGTGAAGGAAAAGAAGGCTACCTGGTCCACACTGGACTCCAAGCTTGAAACTCTAAAAAAAATGGAATTTTGAAACCAACAGATACATCAAAAGAGCCTTAGATACATCAATAGATACATTAAAAGTTACGAGCCTTAGAAAACTTGCTTTATTTTCGAAAAAAGGGGAAACACCCCCTAAAAATCATAAGATCTTAATGAAAATCACACCATCAGAATCAGCGTATCAGAGAACCTAACTGTAGAGGTTTCAAGCTCCTATTTGCAAAAATGTGGAATTTGGTATGTTAGGCCAGAAGAAAGATTGCGGATGCGTGTTTCTTTATTTTTTTTCCCAGGGGGAATCGTATCGACCCAGTTGTTCTAGAATGTCGCGAGAGGGCTTATTCGAACGGAAATTAAAGTTATAGTGTCTTTTTTAATCAAAAACAAAAAAAATAAAAATACAATCACCTTTTAAAAAAAACTGCATTTTTGATGTCTTTTCATACTGCAGTCTTTTCAAAGATATTTGACTGTGGAAGCAATGATTTCATAAAGAATCTTGTTAAAGATTGATCAATGATGTCATAATCGTAGGTTTTAGCCACGTCGTCTCATACTATTTCAAATACTGTTGAAAAAGTAAAAGATCAGCTCCAAAGAAGATTAGGAATTAGTTCAGAAAATTTACTCGTTGTTTTCGACACTGAGCAGCTTGATAAAGAAGAAAAAATATTAAGAATATGTAATATATTCCACTGGTCTTCGTTGCATAGCTGTTACGGAATCAATATGTCCTAAAATACTTTTGTTGCCTGAAAACCGATGAAGATCGGAAATGACCATTGATTCCACCAGGATAGACTGCGTCAAAATCAAAGAGGAGGATGTTTTTCTACAACGAGGATACCTCCTGGAATTTAAGCGACTTAACGAGATTTGCAACCTCTGGGCCATCTATATCGATAATAATGAAGCCGTACACTTTCTGCCATGCACATTATTAAAACCTTATTACCGTAGACAGTTACCGCAGACAAGAACGTAGACAAGAACCGTTACCGTAGACAGGCTTCAATTCAAATCCTTTATGTTTTAGGGATTGTCACCTTGCCATTACGCTACGGCAACTGTTAGCCAATAAGATATTATCAAAGACATCATGATTTTGCAAACAAACTGATAGGTAACGTCATAATCAAAGGTTACAACCATCATGGTTGAAGGAGTAGCTGCAACCTAATAAAGGACAAACCAAAGCCCTTAGTAACAATAAAAATTGCTAGTTACATTAGGCCTGTTTTTTCACTCATCAATGTGCTAAGATCTTACATCTTTTGTCAGAAAACGCTTAAATCTTTGGTCGTTACATCTTTGGTCGTTTTTGTGCAAACGTCTTTCATCATTCTGCTCTGATCAGCGGTCTGAGAACATTGATGAGTTGATCATCAAAGTTCTCTCATCATTGTTCTATATCGAATTGTTTAATAATTGTTTTTTGTATATACAACATTAGGACAAGATACTTTATCAGTCTTACCTTTTCAATTTTCTGATCAATTACTTATTTTATATTTACAAGCCTTTAAAAATTTATATCCATGATTATGCTGTTGTTTAGTTAACTTTTGACATGGAAAGTAATTGACTGGCTCACATAGGACAAAGAAACACCCGTGCATTCTATCTGAAATTAGAAATCATTTCGCTAGAAGCAAAATTATTGTTGCCTACAAAATAATTTCAATTTTTTTAAAAATTAAAAAATATGAATTAAAGTTAACAAGGTGCATCAGAAATTTGACAAAACCTCAAGAAAGACTTTGTCATCTAGTGTCTATTTTTATACTGCATCTGAACATGCAATCATATTCATGTTTACATCTCTGCGTAAAACTAATCGAATTGTTTAATAATGTAATTGTTTTCTGTTATTAGATAACATAGCTCCTATTAAGCTAGCAATTATTTTTGTTCTCTTTGTCTTGCTTTGTTTTGTCTTGCTCTCTTTGTCTCAAGGCTTTTCCTTGGGATGATGCAATTGTCATAGGTCCATGGGTCAATTTTTCAACATAACTATCATCAAGGTAGATGCACACCCAAAGTTATTATTTTCTACAAACGTTACACGGACGTGAAGGAAGAGAAGGTTACCTGGTCCGTACTGGACTCCACGCTTGACGGAACATCAACAGGAGGAGATTCAGAGGTGAAGGAAAAGAAGGCTACCTGGTCCACGCTGGACTCCAAGCTTGACGGAACATCAACAGGAGGAGATTCTCCAATAGTAGCTGGACCTGTTTGGCTAATTCCACTTTTATTTGCTCGGAGTTGACAGGAAGCTTTGGTCCCTAAAAAGGAATACAATATTACTAAAAAAGGACAATATTATCTCCCACAATGTAGGCTACATTCTTATTTACTGCATCTGAATATGCAATCATATTTCGTTTACAACCTACATTTTTTGCGTAATGGTCATGTAGAGATGATCTTATTAAATAAATCAAATTAGGATAACAAATTTGTTAGATTCGGTCGAGAGCGGAGTATCAAGAAATAGGCTTTTGCTATTTTTTACGATTTAAGTAAAACTTTAAGTAAACTATACGAATTACGACAACGTTTATGAATTTAGTAATTGAAATTTCAGTTGCATCTTCTTATTTAAGCTGAAGACACCTTATTGAGTATACAGGAGGGATTTTGGTTTGCTGCACTCGCATTAAAACCCCTGTCCTCGTTATTTTATTGTTTCCCCTTGAAGCAATATTTTTTTTTCTTCTTTTCTTTTTCTTCTATGCTATTGAATTGAGTGAGTGATTTACTGTCAAGAATATTCCTGGGAGCATCCTTGGTAAAGGTCATGTCCAAAGGGGAGGCTACCTGGTTTGAACCCCTGTATCCTTATTATTGATATTTTATTTTTCTCTTGAAACCTTTCAAGCATTTATTTTTTCTCTTATGCTAGTGAATTGAGCAAATGATTTATTGTCTAAAATTTTTCTGAGAACAACCATATAGTTTTTTGAGAAAGTGGGTCTTTGGTATCCTGGTTGGTGTTCCTTCGAATTTAGGCCCACAGTAGCAGCCTGCTAGTTACAAAACCCAAAGGCATCTAAAGTCAGGGCAGTAGCTTATTAGTTCTGGTACCTTACAAAACCAAAAAAATCAAATAAATAAAAAAAAAGAATCACACTTTGTTCATATAAGACTGCGCAGCCATTGATACTATCTATGTTTTTCCAAGAATACTTTCGTTCGCAATTGTTGCAGGTCCATTCACCCAAAAAAAATTCACAATGTCATCTGAATCTTTAACTGTAGTATTTCCCCAAAAATGAAAAAAAAATTGATATTAAATATATATCAATAATAACCTACAGTTTCCAGAAACAACTCCTACAATTCTGTTTTTGAACTTAGTCTTCCGATGTAAAAACGTATCAACTCTCAAGAAATAATTTTTAGCCGCCACAGCTCGAACTACTTTTTATGTAAGTAACTATATTATGAATTTGGTTTCGAACCGACAAATTGAAAAGAGACAACTAGATACTAACAGGAATTCCACGAACTATACAAAAGGACAATAATTACGAAGGATTTTATTTATGTGAGGGGGGGGGGAACAAATTCATTGATTTGCAAAATAAAATTAACAAATATGTATATTACGTTAAAAATGGATAAATAATATAAATATAGGATTGTGGGAGGTGGTTAGGTCCTTTGATCTCTCCCCATGTACGCGCTATCAGTAGAGCAAATAAAACTTGAATTATTTAGATAAGGAAGTTTAGACAAGGATGGCTGTGCTGTTTGCAATTCTTAAAATTCATCCAATAATTAATACTTGGCACCATTCTGGAATAATATTTTTATAGCATTTAAAATAACAAATTAAAATTCTATACTAATTTGGTAAATTGTTATTAAAGCGGTTCTCGTGTATGCTTTGCTCCAAAAGACTTTGACCCAAGCTCAGTTCTGGTTAAAGAATCCACTCAGCTAAGATGAAAGCTGTGCTAAATGGTTGTAAATTTAGAAGCGTTGGACTACTGAAAAATAAAACTGCTGAAAATGTTTAATTCTTATGACTTTTTTTTTGTTCCTGGAAAAGGGGAGTGAATGTGATATATTTGCTTCTGTTCCCCTATAACAGAATGATGGTCTATATTGCTTGACTGATTTTTTCAAGTACCAAATTTACCAAGAGCAAAAGTAACAATCAACATCACTGTTTTTAGATCCCTTACAACTTTAGGGTACAAGAAATTGAAACAAAAATTGTCTCTTTTCGCCAATCTTATGTAACGGATTAAACTAAAATACACCGTTTTCATAAAATAAAATTGCAGCATTAAAACTTAAGACAAAAGAAAGTGGCATCTGTATATGAGAGGGGTAATCGGCATCCACCAACCCTATGCTCTTGGCGCTAAAGCTTTGATAGTAATTTACTGAAATAAAGGGTTAACAAATTTTGCAAAAAAAAAAACATGACCCCTGATAACTGTAAGACTGTTAACAACATTAACAATTATATTTGGAGAGAAAAGTGGGCAAATATTTCGCTGTTCATATTTTTTACCTACAAATAAAATGAGCATACCACTAAATACCATCTTTTATGGGCCTTCTGAATATAGTAATCACTTTTCTTGAAAATTCAATTTTAAGCCATTCTGGGCTGGGGCACAATTTGCTATGGGGCAGGATTGGGGTAACTGCCCCTCCTAGACCTCCGTTTGCCCCCCTCCCCCAGCTGAAATATGTTTTTTTTCAAAAATCTTGTCAAAACGAAGATATTCCTGCATAATTAAAGTATCAACAGAAACGGATCAGTTTTCTTTAGTTTATGTTCGCCTTTACCAAATGGCTCATTTTTCAATTTTTACAGTCATTTTCACTTGATTTTGTAAAATTGGCTCCAACTTTGCCCTCCCTGGATCTTGACAAAATTACGCCACTGCTTTTAGGACCCTTGACAATAATAATTTCGTTCTATATTTTTTGAATATAAAAATGGGTTACAAAATTTGTTTCAACTTACTATTTTATTATAAATCTATTTTGTACAAGTTGTATAAATAACAAATATTGAATTGTTTAGATTAAGTTGAATAATAAAAAAAAATCAAAGTAAATCCGCAATATTCTCTTCTTATTCTGTTAGGCCGCTTAAAGGCCATTTCACCTGTATGTCAAAAAATATCCAAACCCCCACAGAAGAAACATGCCTTATAGAAAAATGAAGAAATTGTTTAGCATTTATTATCCAACTCAACCATGATAAATCAATGTTCGTAGATTATATAATTTTAAAAAAAATGGATTTATAATCAAATAGTAAGTTTGAAACCAATGCTTTAAGCCTTTTTTATACCCAAAAACTAGAAAATTTTTGGTCATTTTCAAGGGTTCAAAATAAGGTTTAAATTTAAATTTTGCAAGAGAAGTGATTGTTATATTCATAAAGAGCATAAGAAAGGCATCGCTAATGGTATCTATTTCTTTTGCCTAATTTCTCTTTGGTATAATCCTCGACCCAAAAATCAGCAAAAGTAGGACTTACTAAACAATCGGGGTACCCTTCACCTAATGTTCACTTCACAAGAACTCGAATCAGACTATTGTACATTATAAAAACGAGCTAAAAGGAGAAACAAAAGAACATTGGTTTCATTCAAACTCATTTAACCTGGATTTTCAAAGATGTATACTTTTATTTCATGTTTTAATCTCCCCAGCCATCTTGTTTATGATGAAAAATTTGTCTTAAACTTTTATAATCCCTTTACACTTTCAAATGCATATATTTACATTGGTATATTTATTAAACTGGGAAACATCTATTTTTGTCTAGCCATTAAAGTATTATTTGTTTGCAAGAAGGAGAGGGGGCCTCGGGGGTAAGGGCCCAAGTATATTTTGCTGAGCTTCAGGAGAGATACTTTATTTTATGAACTATGAAATATCTACTTGTATTATGAATTTTTTTTTTCCATATGGCGTTCTTATTTAAGTGCAATACGTGATAGGGGGTCCATGATATTGCTTCTAATAGCACATTATGCATATCAAACGAAAAAGGATTGCTCTTGCAAAGACTTGGCCAGACTCAGCGATGAAACGCTCTTGCAGAACAATTTTGTGCGGAGGAGGGGAGGGGGGAATTTCAATTAAAATCAAACAATAGGTGACTTATGTATTCAATGACAAAAGACTATAAAAAAAATCTTCAAAGCTTTTTTTGTAATTGAAATGGAGGAACCGCAAGGGCCAGGATTCACTTGTGTATTTACCTGACCGAGAGAAACAAACATTACAATAAACTAAACAAAACAAAAACAGATAAAAGATGAATTTTTTTATAAATATTATCAAACATAAAGCAATATTAGATCAAACAAAAGTGTGTATGGGGCAAAGTAGGCGAAAATTCAAAGTTTTAATTACTTAAAAAAAAAATCAAAAATCTGAAAACGAAAAATTGGTACAAAACAGAAAATTAGGAGGAGATGGAAAGAATACCCACGCAAATAGGCCACAATTAGAATAGTGGTGCTGCGTTTTTTCCTTTTTTTTCACAATTAAAGAATTCGAAAGATTGGAAGATAAGTCTAAGAGCCCAAATTACGATACTAAAGGCCACAGCAATGATAGGCCATGGGTGTAGAAATAGCCGGAAAGTAAAGAGGGAACCATTGGTCATAGTAATTGGACGTTTAAAAACCGCTGTTGAAAAATAAACTGTCAACTAGGAAACAATTACAATTTAAAGCTGATTTAGAATTAATTTGGATAGTTTTAATTGTAAAAGTTTGTGGTGAAAACGAATTCATAGGAATATGGGAAAGAGCCTAAAATCCCACATTTAATAGAGTCGGGAATATCATTGAATTCATCGTAGTTGAAAATCTTTTACAGAATAATTTCAGTCCCCAACCTTGAACAACAGGGCACATATAGGGTCTTTTTTACTTTGCCGCTATTGGGGCACTGGAACGTCTTAGAGAAAGGCTCACTTGAAAGCTCATTATGATGTTTACCTTTTTTTTTCATGAATCCATCTTGAAGTGCCTTATCACAAAGTGCCTTATGGCACCAAAATTGGAATTTCATGGTCTAATTTTAGAGCAAAAAAGCTGGGAAAAATGTTCCATTATAGTCTCCACGGTTTAAAATCCTTAATTAAAGGTATTACAACTGTCCTTTTGGTAAAATCCCCATTCAATCCCTATCCCGTCAGATTTGAATCCACTTTAAATTGAATTTACCATACTTTTATGAACTTACATCACAAACGTTAGCATTAAAGATAAAAGCACAATGTCAAATCATAGACTCAATAATCAGCGATCAGAAAACATGCAAATACAATGTCTCCAACTATAACAAATAAATATAGCGGGCATTTCAAATCCTCTTTACTCTTTGAGACACTTCTAGAAAAGCAGAGGGCTGAGGGCAGAGCACTATACTTACCTTTTTTTACTATTAGTAAAGGCTGAAAGCTCATGAACAAATTCCGTACTATCAATGATAGCATGTTGCGTCAAGATTATCGCAAAAATCACTCGAAACAGTTTATTATGGAATTTTGCGTAACCGGAATTTTATGTATCTTGTTCTTTCTTTTATTGTTTAACCTTTTTTGTTGTTCTTTGTGTTTAGTTATAAACAGGTCTAATAATAATAAAAAACAGTGACAAAAATAAAAAGTACCTTCACCAAAAACTAAGTCTCAAAGTAAGCCTTCACCATGTCAAGTGATTTTGAAAGATCTATGAAGAGATAAAAGACATAAAGGCGCTTTCTGAAGCCCTCATATTTGTTACTAAGAAGCTCATCACAGTTACCGTGATAGCTGCATCCAACTAACAAGTGGACCACTAAAAAATATATATCTCTCTCTTTCTCTCTCTCTCTCTCTCTCTTTGTCTCTCTCTCTCTCTTTCTCTCTCTCTCTTTCTCTCTCTCTCTCTCTCTTTCTCTCTCTCTCTCTCTCTCTCTCTCTCTCTCTCTCTCTCTCTCTCTCTCTCTCTCTCTCTCTCTCTCTCTCTCTCTCTCTCTCTCTCTCTCTCTCTCTCTCTCTCTCTCTCTCTCTCTCTCTCTCTCTCTCTCTCTCTCTCTCTCTCTCTCTCTCTCTCTCTCTCTCTCTCTCTCTCTCTCTCTCTCTCTCTCTCTCTCTCTCTCTCTCTCTCTCTCTCTCTCTCTCTCTCTCTCTCTCTCTCTCTCTCTCTCTCTCTCTCTCTCTCTCTCTCTCTCTCTCTCTCTCTCTCTCTCTCTCTCTCTCTCTCTCTCTCTCTCTCTCTCTTTCTCTCTCTCTCTTGGTCTTCCTTCCCCTCTCTCTCTCGCTCTCTGTCTCTCTTTTTCACTCTTCCTCCGGCTCTATCTCTCTTTCTCTCTCTCTCTCTCTTTCTGTCTATCATGCTCTATTTCCCTCTGTTTCTCTATTTCGCTCTCCTTCTTTCTCACATTCTCTGTCCCTATTAATCGCTGTCTTTTCCTCTCTCTCGCTCTCTTTCATCTTTCTCTCCCTTTCTATCCCTATTAATCACTCTCTATCCATCTCAGTCCCTTTCTTTCGCTCCCTGTCCCCCTCTATCTCTTTTTCTCCCCCTTCTCTCTCTATTTAGCTCTCTCTCTCTCCATCTATCTCTCTTCGTCCCTCTATCTCTCTCTCACTCTCTGTTCCTCTCTCTTGGTCTTCCTTCCCCTCTCTCTCTCTCGCTCTCTGTCTCTCTTTTTCCCTCTTCCTCCGGCTCTATCTCTCTTACTCTATCTCTCTTTCAGTCTCTATTCCTCTCTATTGCCCTCTGTCTCTCTCTTTTACTCGATGTCCCTCTCTTGCTCTCTGTCACTCTCTATAACTCACTGCCCCTCTATCGCTCTCTGCCCCTTTCTCTCGCTCTCTGTTCCTCTTTCTTATTCTATGTCCCTTTTTTTGCTCTCTGTGTCATTCTCTGGTTCCTACATGATCGTTGTAAAGATAATCTGTATTATGACTATAAACATACAGATTTGTCTTTGACAGTTACAGAGAGCTGTAATTCAATTGAACATTTTGTGTGTAATTAATTAAATAAACTTTTTCCACAAAATTTGTTTTTAAAAAAAAATTAAAGAACTCCATTAAACCACATTAAACCAAAAATGAACAAAAATCGACTCAAAGAATATACCAATCATACAACTACCACAAATCAGTATCAATAAATAAACTAAACTCAAAACGAACAGAAATTAAAATGAAACAGTTTGTGGTAGCGAACTGTAATTAGGGGGCAACCCAGCTCAATAGTAACCGAAACTCTAAAAAACAGAACTTTGATATCAATAGATATATCAAAAGAATTGGCTTTTTATGCTGATTTCAAATATATAAATTTCATTAAGTTTAATTCTACCCATCAAAGATTACGAGCCTGAAAATTTTTTCCTAATTTTCGAAAAAAAGGGAGAAACAACTCCTAAAAGCCAAGTGATCTCAATGAAAATCACACCATGAGTTTCAGCATGTTAGAGAACCCTACTGTATAGGTTTCAAGCTCTTATCTGTAAAAATGTGGAGTTTTGTATTTTTTGCCAGAAGAAAGATCACGAATGCGTGTTTAATTGTTTTTTTTTCAGGGGTGATCGTATCGACAAAGTGGTCCTAGAATTTCGGGAGAGGGCTCCTTCGAACGGAAATTTAAATTTCTAATGCCCTTTTTAAGGGACTAAAAAACTGACGGGCAACTACGCCCCCTCCCCGCCCCCTCCCCGCCCCTTTTTTCACAAAATCGTCCGATCAAAATTTCGAGATAGCCATTTTGCTCATCATAGCTGAAACACCCAGTAACTAAGCCTTTAGTTATAACATGACCTCCCCCCCCAAAGCCCCAGGGGAAAGGTCTATAAGTTATAAAATTTCCCATTGTTTACGCATAGTATTTGTTATTGGGATGTAGGCATACATTTTCGGGAGGGGGGGAAGATAAAATTTTATGCTGTTTTTTTACACGGGAGAATTTTTCCATGGGGAGGGAAGTCTCCAGAGAGTAAAATTGTCAAGAGAAATTATACATTGGGAGAATTTGCCAGAGTTCTTATACAAAACTCTTTTTATATGTCTTGCTTTCTTTTTTCCGTCTCAATAATTTCTGTCCGTTTTAAGTTTTAACGTTGCTCATTCCTTTCAGTTGAAAAACTTGTTTGTTTTTTTAACTTAATAAATAACAGAGCTAAACTCAAAACGAGCAGAAATTAACATGAGTAGGGTTCAAAACCCTTATGCTTTCTAAATGCTAGAACATAATTTTCACTTTACTGTAAAAAATACAAATGAATGTGCATTGTCAGTTTAATATACATAAGCGGACATTTATTCCTTAAAATCTTAATTAATTTTTGATTTTTTAAAGTTATAAAAGTAAAAACATTTCAAAGAATCTTTTCAGTAAAGTACAAATTATATTCTGTGTTTTAGAAAGCAGAGGAGTTTTGAACCCTACTCATACTAATTTCTGCTCGTTTTGAGTTTGACTATGTTATTCATTTTAATTTCTGTTTGTTTAGACTTTCATTTACTTATTGATACTTATTTGTGGTAAAACTATGCTTGGTATATTATTTGATTCTATTTTTGTTCATTTTTGGTTTAATACAGTTGTTTATTTATTTTTTTTTTTAACTTATTTTGCAGAAAAAGTGTTTTTTAATTAATTTCGGTTCCTTTTATATTGACATAGTTTTTTTCAGGGAAAAAGAAAATAATAGTCTGAATCTTTCCGGTGTTCCTTTAAGAATTTATAGTTGGGTCCGCTATTTATATGCTGGATAAACTTTTTCGGCAATTTTTAACAACATAAATTCTTTTGAAAATCATGACACAAATAGTAGTGTTTAATTTAGTCATAAAAATCCTCTAGTTGACTTGATAAATAATAGTAAAAATTTCCAAAAATTATATCTATGCTCTTTCATAGCCTGGATACAATTACAATCTTTTGATTTAGTAAAATTTTAAGAGCAGAAGTAGTAATAGAAGTAGCCCCGAAAATTTGGACTTAATACCCTCAGTCGTTCTTGGTATATTGTTGGGATTTCTTATTGGCAACCAGCATAAAAACAGTGTGTTTTATTTAATTTTAAAGTAAAATTTGGTTTTTAAGCATAATGGTCACAATACATAACTGTGGGGGGTTGACCTACCCAATAACCCTAGAGATATAGTTCCTAGACCATTCACCTATGCTGATCAAAATGGCTGACTTAAAATTTTGATTGGAAGTGTTGGGAAAATTATGAGTTAAATAGGACTGCTGATTGCCCTCCAATTATTTTTTACTCTTAAGAGGGCACTAGAACCTTTGATTTTAAATTAAATTAGCTCCTTTAAAATATCAATGATATTACTAGCTATGATAGAGCATCGCTTCCTATGTCCTTATATGTCCTATAGTGCTTATATGCCCTTTTAACAACTATATGCATATAGGTTTTTCGCTTAATTGAAACTCCTAAACGCTTCCTAAAAGTTTCAACTTAACGCCATTAGTTTAGTTACTTACAGTAACAGTAGAAGCAACATTAAATGAATCTAAATTACAGTATCTAAATCACAGTATCTAAACAGTATCTAGCTCAAAATCAACAACCTATGAAGGTATGAAGGTGATATTTTCAGAGAATATTTCTGTTGTACGGATGATAACCTACTATTGATATGCAGGTTGTCAAAAGGCCATATCAGCAATTTCTTAGGAACAGTTTCGTGGGTTAAATTAAAACTGACAACGGTTGTTGTGGGGGATGTTGAACTAACCAAAAGACAATATTGGCATCATAATACTAATGCTCCTACAACCACTGCTGCTATTACTATTATTGCTGCTGCTACTACTACAACTAAAACTAAGACCACTACTGTTTACTGTACTCCTACTGCTACTATTATAATTATCTACTGGTGCTACTGCTACAACTAATAAACCCGAGGATATTAAGGTAAAAATTTGGGGCAACATTGTAAGTGCATTGAAATAAATCGAAACACACTATGCCCATATAGGTTGTCAAGAGGACGTATCGGCAATACTTCAGGACCGATTGATAGCATAAAGTTAAAAATTTCATCGTGTGTTGAAGGGTATGTTGAAAAAAGATGCTATTTGTATACTGCTACTAATGCTACTACTGCTACTACAATTATTGCTACGCATAATTACTGAACCTTTCAACAATGCTGAAAATATTGATTTCTCAAAATTTTATTTACATATTTGTTATAAGGAATGATGGGCGTGGGGGGGGGGTCTCTGAAATTACTTTGACTCTTAAAAAAGGTACTATAACTTCCAATTTAAAATCAAATGAGACCCATCTGAAAATATAGCGACCACCCATTCCATAAAAACCTTATATGCCCCCAGGGCATAACTTAAAGCCCTTACCCCCGGGTTGCGAGGGGCTGAGCCAACCCTGGGAGCATTGTTATGTGTTCTTTGGACTATTTTAAACAAAATTGCCATCGCACAGTTTCAATCAGATGTATTTGGTGAAAAGAGAGGCGGTTGGGTGGTGGTATGCTACTTGACCTCCATCACTATTGACCCTTAAAAGGTAATTAGAACTTCCAACTTCGACCAAATGAGCCACCTCTAAGGCTTATATAACCATCCCTTCCATAAGAACCGTAAATGCCCCAGAGGCATAGTTTACAACCCTCGTCCTCAGGCTCCGGTGGTTTGTATCAACCTTAAAAGCCTTTTTATATGATATTTGGAATATTTTAAATAGAAGGACTGTCTCAAAATATCTGTTGGATACATCACAGGCATTGCAATAGCGCTGCCTAAGTAAATAACGATGTCGGCACAATGTATTACATATATATATTTTTTTCCTTTAGACCAGGGCACTTCGTATCGAAAGATTTGTCGTAGAAACTTCAAAAAGGGCTCATTCGGATGGAAATTGGAATGGCTAGTGCCCTTTTTAATATTCGAAAGTCATGGGAAGGCAGCTAACAACCCTTCCACGCCCACCATTTCCCCAAATACATCCAATCAAAGTTTTAAGATAGCCATTTTCTTCAACGTAGTTGATTTCCAGATGGAAATTATGTTGTTGAGGAGGACACTCTCCTCACAACCATTACGGCAAGGGTTGTAAGTTATGCCCTGGTGCAATATAAGGTTTTTATAGAAAGCTTTGTCACAGAAACTTCAAAAATGGGTCATTTGAATTGAAATTCAAAGGGCTAGTGACCTGTTTAATAGTAAACAAATATTGGTGGGCAACTAACCCCTCTCTCACGCCTACCTTTTCCCCAAACACATCCAATCAAAATTTTGAGATAGCCATTTTGTTCAACTTCGTTGAAAGTTCTGAAATTTTTGTCTTTGAGGATGACAACCCCCCACATTCATCAGGGCAAGGGTGGTAAGTTATGCCATAGGGGTATATAGGGTTTTTGTAGAAAGTGTTGTCGTAGAAACTTCAAAAAGGGCTCATTCGATTGGAAATTGAAATGGATAGTGCCCTTTTAATAGATAAAAGTGATTAGAAGGCAACTAACACCCCTTCCACGCCCACCATTTCCCCAGACACAAGCTTATATGCCCTGGGGGCATATAAGGCTCTTATAGAAAGCGTTGTCGTAGAAATTTTCTAAAAGGGCTCATTCAATTGGAAATTAAAATGGCTAGTTCCCTTTTCAATAGTTGAAAATGATTGGAGGGGAACTAACCCCATCTCAAGCCCACCAGTTTCCCTAACATATACAATCAAAATTTTGAGATAGTCATTTCTTTCAACGTAGTTGAAAGTCCTGGAAATTATTTCTTTGAGGAAGACAACCCCAGCCCTCAGGGCAAGGGTTGTCTGTTATACCCTGGGGGCATAAAAGGCTGTAATAAAAGCAATTTTGTAGAAACTTATAAAGGGCTCATTCGATTGGAAATTGAAAGGGCTAGTGGCCTTTTTAATAGTCGAAAGTGATGATGTTGTAGAAACTTCAAAAAAGGCTCATTCGATCGGAAATTCAAAGGGCTAGTGTCCTTTTAAAATTCGAATGTGAATGGAGAGAAACTAACCCCCGTCTCATGCCCACTCTTACCCTAAACACATTCAATCAAGTTTAGAGATAGCCATTTTCTTCAACGTAATTGAAAGTTCTGGAATTAAAAATACATAATATGTATTTGAGGATAACAAACCCCCAGAGCCCCCAGGGCAAAGTTTGTAAGTTTTGACCTGGGGGCATATAAGGTTTTTACAGATAGCTTTGTCTTAGAAACTTCAAAAGGGGCTCATTCAACTTTAAATTGAGAGGGCTAGTGCCCTTTTTAATAGTAAAAATTGAATGGAGAGCAACTAGCCCCTTTTTACGCCCACCAGTTCCCCAAACACATTCAATCAAGTTTGGAGAGAACCATTTGGTTCAACGTAGTTGAAAGTTCTGGAAGTTGAAAATATATAATATGTATTTGAGGATAACAAACCCCCCAGAGCCCCAAGGGCAAAGGTTATAAGTTGTGCACTGGGGGCATTTAAGGTTTTTACAGATAGTGTTGTCTTAGAAACTTCAAAAGCGGCTCATTCGATTGAAAATTGAGAGGGCTAGTGCCCTTTTTCATAGTCAAAAGTGATTGGAGGGTAACTAAGCCCCCTCTTACACCCACCATTCCCTAAACACATCCAATCAAAATTTTCAGATAACCACTCTGTTCAACGTAGTTCAAAGTTCTGCAAATTAGGTCTTTGAGGATGACGCTCCCCCCAGAGCCCTATGAGCTAATGTGGTAAGTTATACCTTGGGGACATATAAGGTTTTTATTGAAAGCTTTGTTTTAGAAACTTGAAAAAATGCTCATTCGAATTAAAATTCAAAGGGCTAGAGCCCTTTTTAATAGTCAAAAGTGATTAGAAGGCAACTAACCCCCTCTCCTAACCCACCCAATCAAAATTTTGAGATAGCCATTTTGTTCAACGTAGTTGAAAGTTCTAAAAATTAGGTCCTTGAGGATAACATCCCCCCCCAGCCATCAGAACAAGGGTTGTAAGTTATGCCCTGGGGACATATAAGGTTTTTACAGAAAGTATTGTCTTAGAAACTTCCAAAGGGGCTCATTCAATTGAAAATTGAGAGGGCTTGTGCCCTTTTTAATAGTCAAAAGCGATTGGAGGGTAATTAACCCCCCTCTCAGGCCCAGCATGTCTCCAATCACGTGCTGTCAAAATTTTCAGATAACCATTTTGTTCAAGGTAGTTGAAAGCTCTGGAAATTAGGTCTTAGAGGATGACATTCCCCCAGAAGAGCCCTCAGAGCTAAGGTTGTAAGTTATGCCCTGGGGACATATAAGGTTTTTATTGAAAGCTTTGTTTTAGAAACTTGAAAAAGGGTTCTTTCGAATTGAAATTCAAAGGACTGGTGCCCTTTTTAATAGTCAAAAACGATCAGAAGGCAACCTACCCCCCTCTCCCTAACACATCCAATCAAAATTTTGAGATAGGAGTTTTGTTCAACGTAGGTGAAAGTTCTCGAAATTAGGTCCTTGAGGATGACAACCTCCCACAGCATTCAGGACAAGGGTTATAAGTTATGCCCTGGGGGGAACATAAAGTTTTTATAGAAAGTGTTGTCGTAGAAAATTCAAAAAGGGCCCACTCAATTGAAAATTGAAATGGTTAGCGACCTTTTTAATAGTCAAAAGTGATTGAAAGGCAATTAACACCCCTTCTTAGCCCACGATTTCCCCAAATACATCCAATCCTAACCTAATATTTTGATAGGGCCATTTTGTTCAATGTAGTTGAAAGGTCTGAAAATTATGTCTTTGAGGTTGACAATCCTCCCTCCCTAGCCCTTAGGACATGGGTCGTTAGTTATGCCTTTGGGACATAAAAGGTTCTTATAGAAATTTTTGTAGTAGAAGCTTCAAAAAGGGCTCATTTGATTGGAGATTGAGAAGATTAGTGTATTTTTAATTACTAGAAAGTAATCAAAGTGCAAATACCCCCCTCCCCCACGCCCATAATTACCCTAAATACTTCCAATCAAAACTTGAGATAGCTATTTTGTCCAGCGTATCAAAAGAGTCTGGAAATTATGTCTTTGAGGATAACAAAAACCTCAGTCTTTAGGGTAAGGGTTGTAAGTCGTGCCCTGGGGAATATAAGGTTTTTCTAGAAAGCCCGGCTATATAAACTTCGGAGGGGGTTCACTGGATTGGTAATCAGACGCTCTACTGTTTTATTTTAAGAGTAAAAATGATCGGAGGGCAGCAACCCCCTCCCCCCCCCCCAAACACACACGTCGTATTGTCTGAAATGCATTTAATAGAAATTTTGAGATAGCTATTCTATTCAAAATGGTCTAAATATTATATAACAAGGCATTTGGGGTTGAAACAATTCCCAAAAATTAGGGGAAAGGGTTGTAAGCTGTGCCAAGGGGTTATTTGAGGCTATTATGGAAGGAATGGTTGTTTAAGTTTAGAAGAGGCTCAATCTTTCTCCCTGAAAAAGACTATGTCAATATAAAACGAACAGAAATTAATTAAAAATCCTTTTTCAGCAAAAGAAGTTTTAAACAAAAGTGTAAATTATGTCTGTGATGAAGACAGCACCTCCCCCCTCAGATGTCGGGTAAAGGGTTGTAAGTTGTGCCTTTGGGGCATATAAGGCTCTTAAAAAAAAGGGTGGTCGTACATGCTTTGGAGAGAACTCATTTGATTGGTAATAATAAGTTCTGGTGCCCTTATTAAGAGTCAAAGTGATCAGAACGCAGCTACCCCCTGCTACTCAAAGCCAGAAACACGTTTTGTTTTCCTGAGATTAATTAAAAAAAAAATTTTTAAACAAATTAAGTTTAAAAAAAGTAAAGAGCTCCATTAAACCAAAGTGAACAAAAATAAAATCAAATAATCTACCAAGAATACAAAATACAACTACCACAAAACAGTATCAATAAATAAATGAAACCCAAAACAAACAGCAATTAAAATAATTAAGAATTTAACTCAAAACGAGCAGAAACTAATATGAGTTGGGTTCTAAACCCCAAGCTTTCCAAAAGCCAGAATAAAATTTGTACTTTACTGAAAAAATTCGTTTAGTTGTTTTAACTTTTTCTACTTTAAGAAATCAAATATCAATTAAGATTTTAAGGAATAAATATCAGCCTATGTATATTAAACTGGCAATGGAGATTTTCTTCTTTAAATTCATTTGAATTTTTTCCTTAAGAACCTTACATACCCCCTGGGCGTAACTTGAAACCCTTGGGTTTGAATTACCCCCAAAAGCCTTGCTATATGATATTAAGACTATTTTGAATTGAATGGCTATCTCAAAATTTCTGTTAGATTTATTTCAGGACAATACGACATGTGGGTGTTTGGGGGGGGATGGCTACTCTCCGATCACTTTAAATCTTAAAAAGAGCACTAGAGCTTCTGATTACCAATCCAATGAGCCCCTTCCGAAGTCTATATGATCACGCTTTCTATAAGGACCTTATATGCCCCCAGGGCATGACTTATAACCCTTGCCATAAGGGCTGGAGGGATTTCTTATCCTCAAAGACATAATTTCCAGACCTTTCAGATACGATAAACAAAATGACTATCTCAAAATTTTTATTGGAAGCGTTTGGGGAGATGGTACACGTAGGGGGGGGGGGATTTGCCCTTTGATCACTTTTGACTATAACAATAGGACTATCCCTCTCAATTTTTAATCGAATGAGCTCCTTTTCAAGCTTCTACGACAAAACTTTTCTATAAAAAACTTACATCTCCCCAAGGCCATAACTTACAACCCTTGTCCTGAGGGCTATGGTTGTCATCCTCAAAGACATAGTTTCCGAGCCTTTCAACTACATTGACAAAAATGGTCATATTAAAATGTAAACCGAAAATATTTGGGGAAGGATGGGAGAGGAGGGATGATTCTCCTTCCCAATACTTTCGACTATTAAAAAGGGCAATAGCCCTCTCAATTTCCAATCGAACGAGCCCTTTTTGAAGTTTTTACGAGAATACTTTCTATAAGAACCTTATAGGCCCCGAAGGCATAACTTTCAACGGTAACACTGAGGGCTGTGGGGGGTTGTCATAAAAAGACGTAATTTCCAGACCCTTCAACTACATTCAAAAAAAAGGCAACACCAAAATGTTATTCGGAAACTTTTTGGGAAATGAGGGGCGCTGGGGGGGGGCAATTCGCCCCCGATTGCGTTTGACAATTAATAAGGGCATTAGCCTCCTCAATTCCCAACTTAATATAAATAACTAAGTATGACGGCACTAGAACCTTAATGTCCAAACCGGCGGTGCTGATCTCCGTTTCGTGGCCCATCATCCAGGAAGTGCAATGGGGGCTGCTGGCCAGCCGTCATGTGCTTTCGCACAGCCTTCCTACTTACGTTCCCCAAGTTTCTCCAGGTACCCATTTAGAGCTGGGTCGACTTTGGCTATGCTTCCAGAGTCACACCACTGATCCGCGTCCCAAACCTAAATAACGGGCCACGCCAGGGATCAAACCCGTGCCCGCTGGACAAAGAATTCTCAACCCAGCGCAAGTCCACTTAGCCAGGACGGCAATTGAATGAGCCTTTTTTGAAGTTTCTACGACAACACTTTCTATAAAAACCTTATATGCCCCCAGGGTATAACTTAAAACCTTTTCCTTGGGCTTTGAGGGGTTTGTCATCCTCAGAGACATAATTTTCGGATCTTTCAACTACGTTGAACAAAATGATATCTTAAAATTTTGATTGGATGCATGAGAGGGGGTTAGTTGCACTCTAATCACTTTCGACAATTAAAAATGGCACTAGCCCTTTCAATTTCCAATTGAATGAACCCTTTTTAAAGTTTCTACGACAACGCTTTCTATAAAATCCTTAAATGCCCCCAGAGCATAACTTACAACTCTTGCTACAAGGGCTTTGGGAGGTTGTCATCCTCAAAGACCTAATTCCTAGAACTTTCAACTACGATGAACAAAATGGCTATCTCAAAATTTGTGTTGGACGTGTTTGTGGAAATAGTGGGCGGGAGAGGGGGTTAATTGTCCTTCAGTCACTTTTGACTATTAAAAGGGACAATAGCCCTTTCAATTTCAAATTGAATAATCCCTTTTTGAAGTTTCTACGGCGACGCTTTCTTTATATATCTTATATGCTCCCAGGGCATAACTTAAAACCCTTGCCCTAAAGTTCAGTTATGAACTCGCTTCCGCTGTGTTAACATCTAATTGGTGTTTTCACTCTTGGTATTTCCCAGTCGAAATTCCCCGTGTGTAACTTGAATATTTACAGACCGTGCATGTCCCTGGACTTTTCTAAGTGATATTAGTGACCTTGGTTCTTGTTAATTGGATTAGAGGATTTGGATTATTGTCCTGAATAGTGAAAGAAATAAGAGGTGATATTTTAAGTTCCAAATAGCTCATGTCTGACACAAAGGAACCTCCTGAAAAAGACATAGATGTCTCACCTTTCCTGCCTTCAAAAAGAAACTTAACTAGAACCCCCCCCCCCCAACCGACTCCTATGTCTAAATCAACCACACATCTTAAAGGGATACAAGCCCTAAACATCCTTCCAGCTAAAAGTACCGGTGAAACCCCTGGCAAAAAAAGAAAAAGTGAGGTAGTTAGATCACCCCTGAAGAACCCCAACTCGAGAATATATCACTCCCTGAGGATTCCCAACCACTTGAATCGCTTCCTAGCTCTTTAGATCAGCCATACTATTACATTGTGACCATCGAGAAAACCAATGGTCAACCCTTTACTAGAGATAGGCTAATGGATATTAGAAAGCCTATATTTTTATTAGCTAACTCAACTTTTGAAGTAGTTTTCCTAAAAGACGATCTGATAGATCTTTATTTTGCCTCTCATAAGGCCGCAGATTCAGTCCTTTCAAGGTCCAAGGAATTAATCGTTGAGGGTTCCAAAGTCTGCCACTTCAAAAGAACTAGAAAAGTCCTATAAATATGTGGTTTATGGTTTTGACACCAATATACCAATAGAGGAATTTATAGCTGAACTAATTGATTCTTCGGGTCATCCGGTCCAGCCAACAACAGCCAAAAGACTCAGCTTGAAAAATGATGGTAATCTTATAACCAGTCGCTCAGTGCTCATTGTATGCATAAACGAGTAGTAAAGAGAAGTTTTTCTGTATGGTATGAACCTTCACCATAAGTCCTATAAACCAAAGCCCCTACAATGTACAATTTGCCTAGCTCATGGTCATAGCAAAAATAATTGTAAACAGTCACTCCAATCTTGTCGAAAATGTGGTAAACCTAGCCAAGTTACAGAAAATTGCACCGAGAAAGACGCCTACTGTAAAACTTGTAAATAATAAGGGGCACATGGCACTTGAGAAGCAACTTTCTCCAGCCTATCATAAGAGCCGAGATCCTCCAGACCTCTGTGAGATTGAACTTGCCCTACTCCGTCGTAGCCGCTACAATCCCTAGACAACCAACTCCAAGTCGACTCTTAAATAGCCAAACTGAAGTTTCAAAAAACCAGAGGAGAAAAGTCCCACCCCCAATAGATAAAGGCTTCTCTTTTACCCAATGGTCCAGTCAATTTCCACAACTAGAGGCCAAATCGCAGCCTTCCTCTTCCCAACTTCCAGTTTTATCACATCCACAAGTTATTCATCATCATAATCAAGAATGGCAAAGGCTAGCCCCATACCTCGCAGTGTCCCATCTTATCGAGGTTGGAGGTGAACCAGTTCAACTGAAAAATATCCTTAAAAAAGGCCATTACTACAGTCCTAGGAGAGGAAGCTACGGTCCTAGGAGAGGAAATCTGGCAAACAGCTAAGGTCCAACTTTTATCCTTCAAATAAGGCATGGAATGCCATTCTAAATCAACATTTTCTACGATTCCAACTGTTACCAAGTCCCCCAGAAATTTGAAAGAATCACCAGCACCTGAAACGATGGTAGAAGCAACAAGCCATAGCAAAAAAAAAAAAAAAAAAGAAAAAATCGACCAACATAATAACACAGAAATTGAGACCCCTCACGAAGTCTCCTCGAGCGAGGATGAAGTTCAAAGCAAAACGCAAGTGAGAAGATGGGTGTATCCCATTTGAGCGCTTTCCCATTTGAGCGCCATGGCGCGCAAATGGGGATTTCCCAGTTGCGCGCCGTATTTTAATTAGTTCAGTTGTGTCCCAGTTGAGCGCCAGATACTATTTTGCGTATGTTAGGTGATATAGCTAGGTGATCAGGTAAATTTTTCGCAAATCATATTATTGACTTACGAATAAAGTAAACACACCACTCGATGCCTTTTTTGGGCTCTTTCCAAATATAATAATCATTTTTGTCGGAAATGAATTTTACCCCCACCCCTATGTATACCAATCCAGGGTATATATTTGCACATTAGGGGGTGGGGGTAAATTTTAAACTTAACTCCCATTAACATCAGAAATAAAATTTGCCCACCCCCTAATGTGCAAATAAATACCATGAATTGGTATATATAGGGGTGGGGGTAAAATTCATATCAGAAAAAATGATTATTCTATTTGGAAAGAGCATAAAAAAGGTATCGAGTGGTATGTTTACTTTATTCTTATGTCAATAATATCAACTGCGAAAAATTTACCGACGGGTCTTCATGTCTGTTTTCCTCATACAGTATATAGCGGTGGATACCGCATAATGCATAAGTACCTGTATATACCTTTAGTAGTAAATATATATGGTATACATAAATACTATATATATTTACTTAGTTTATAATACTATAAATGGAAGTTATTTTCACAACCATTGACCCAATAAAATCCTCAGTTTTGTTCGTTGTCTTCGTGGCAATAAATATTTCTACAGGTCAATGTGGCAGCAAACCACGCTTCATCCACCGCAAAATCACAATTTTGGGTTTGGCGCTCAAATGGTACTCCGTGGCGCTCAAATGGGAACAAAATTCCATGGCGCTCAAATGGAACAAAATTCCGTGGCGCTCAAATGGGAAAGCGCTCAAATGGGAACACCCCGAGAAGATACCCAACAAAATGCCTGACGACTAATCAATGGGTGACTTTTCATTTCTAACTAATTTATATCTTTTTTATAACATTACTTTTAGTTATTCCGATATAGCAAGTAATCATTGCGCCAACCCTAGAAGCAAACCCAAAGGTACCTTAACTCATGCTGGTTGTAAATGCCATGGTATTCTCAATTTTGATACGAATGTGAAGCCAGAACTAGTAAATAATAATACCTTTAATGTTCTTTGTTTCAACATCAGAAGCATCCGGAATAAGTGGCTCAAGTTTAAAGATTTAATTTCATTCAATGGTGTCTGCCGTTTTGACGCAATAGGATTAACAGAGACATTGCTTTCCGATAATGATGACACTAGTGATTTTTTACTCCCTGGTTACCAAATAATGCCCAGAAGATTGACAAAGTGTTCTGAGGGTATCTCATAAATTTTACCTGGCTATCAGAGTGCAAATCTATTTTCTCTACACAAATAAATCTCAGATGTATTTATTCAATAATTGTTAACATAGTTATCGGCCAAAATTCCTATATACTCTCCTTATATAAACTTCCTATATAATCTCCTTATTTTATAAGCCTCCTCCATTTCCGACCTCATGTTTTTGTAATCTGTTTGATGATTTCTCTAATTTTATTAATCTACCCCATAAAAAGGCAATAGTTCTTGGGAACTTTAATTGTAACCTACTCAATATTGGTAGGAATATTGTATCTGACACTTTATTTGAATCCGTAACCACGAGTGGTCATCTACCCACAGTTTTTTTCCCCAGTAGAGTCGATCCTGTGAGATCAACTTTAACATTAATTGGTAACATTTTTGTATCCACTTCCCTGGGGAGTGACCTGAACCTCAAATACAATATTTTCGGATCTTTCAGACCATTGTCCTATTTACTTGTCAATACCTTCGCAACCACTACCTCTTCACTCTAGAATTAATATCCCAACACCTACTAGAAACAACAGCTCTGCAAATATAACCCATTTTATCGATTGCCAAAAAATCACTGACTGGTCTGATGTTTTAAATTGTCAAGAGGTAAATTCTGCCACAAATGGTTTTGCGCAAAGGCTTAGTGAGATTATCCATTCAACTTTTCCTATTCGTAAACATAACCGAAAAACTCTCCCTATATGCCCCTGGATGTCACATAGCCTCATTGTCTCCTCTTATCGTAAAAACAAATTATATAGGTTAGCCTGTAATTATAAAAACTTATGCACTAAACTCATCCGTGAAGCGAAGAAAAATTATTATTGGACAAAAATTCTCAATTGCAAAGGAAACCTGAAAAAGATTTGGTCCACCATTAATGATATACTCTAAAAAACTAGAAAATCAAAGTCTATACCTATTCGCCTTAAAGAAACAAATGACAGATTAATTGACCCTTTACATGCACCTGACGCATTTAATAGTTATTTTGCTAATATTCCTCATAGTGATTCCCACTCCTCCTTACAGGCTGTGTTCCCTTGCTTCAATTTTAGATCCATTTTTATCTGCCCAACTGATAACAATGAGGCACTTCAAATCATCAGTTCTCTTCCTATTAGTTTTACACCTGACTTTCTTGGATTAAGTAATAAGCTCCCGAAGACCATTTCCCCTTTTGTTTACGAGCCGATCAAGCATATTGTCAACCTATCTTTAACCCACGGAGTTTTTCCTGATTTACTAAAGTCAGCCATTGTTATTCCAGTTCTCAAAAAGGGCGATCCAACTGAGATAGGTAATTATCGTCCAATCCCAATTCTTCATGTTATATCCAAAGTGCTTGAATTTTTCCAGAGTGCGTTAATTTTTTCTTTTTTTGTTCCTTAACAAGTTCTCTTCTAGGATCTTTATTGTTATTGATGTTTGTGTTATGTTTTTATTCGAATAAATTGAATTGAATTGAAAGACTGTCGGAGCGTTGTCTTCCTGAAAGACCTAATTTCCAGAACTTTCAACTACGTTGAAAAAAATGGCTATTTCTAAATATTGATTGGATGTGTTTGGGGAAATCTTGGGTGTGAGAGGGGGGTTGGCTGCCCCCCAATCACGTTTGACTATTAAAAAGGGCACTAGCCTTTTCAATTTCTAATCAAATTAACCCTTTTTGAAGTTTGTGCGACATCACTTTCAATAAAAACCTTATATTCAACCAGGGCAAAACTTATATGTCCCTAGGGCAAAACTTACAACCCTTGTCTTGAGGGCTGTGGGGAGTGTCCTCCTCAAAAAATCTCTCTTGTGCTCTTCACGATTCTCATTGAGTATGTACTTGGCTCCGGTCATTTTGTTGGAGGGATACAGTTGAATGAGAGGCGTATTGTCTTTGACGGTGATTTTGCTGATGACATTACGCTCCTCTCTCATCTAAGAGGAGACTTACAATTGAACATCAACGAGTTCTCTAACAAAGCTGGGCGAGTTGGATTGTCATTTAGTGCTCAAAAGACGAGGATTATGCGTAGCAACATAAATACAACCCTGGCCCAGCCACTGAATCTTGGTTCAGATGAGCTAGATGAAGTTACAGAATTTAAGCATATGGGAAGCCTAATCAAATCTGATGGAAGTCTCGATCGTGAAATTACTACACACATTACTTGTGCAGACAGTGTTTTTTACCAAATTAAGAATAGTTTGGAAAAATGCTGCGTAATCTCTGAAGCTCAAACTCCGACTCCTAAATAGCAATGTCCATGGATGCGAGACATGGGCACTGACAAAAAAACTTGAAAACGAATACAATGTCTCGAAATTAACTGTCTTCAGCGCATCCTGGGGATCCACAGGTCCGAAAGAATAACAAACACCGCCATACATGAAAGGACGGAACAACCGCTAATAGTTGAAAAAATCCTAAGTAGTAGATGGCGATATTGGGCTAATATGGTCCGTATGGGATGGCAGGCTCCCCCATGATGTTTGGTGTTAGATCTCTGGCATTAGAAGACGTGGAGGACAGAGAAAGACGCTTGGCTGATCCCTAGAGAAATTGGCTGCTTTGGCGGAACATCTTTGGAAGATCTGTGGTCTCAAGCTCTTCAGAGGTCGTCGTGGAGATGCACCGTCGTTGCCTTATGAGCCAGACGGCGTGGGAGGAACTAAGTCTAAGTAAGTACGTGGTAGCATCCCCTTCATACGTCTTTCTCATAATGTCCAATCTCATCTCTGGACCTGTCAAGCAGCTCAAATTTCCTTTCTGTGCCATAGCGCCACGTTATACACCAAAGGATACGGATTATCATGTTACCGAAGTAGTGGGTTCATGGTCGTTGCTGTGGCTTAAAATTGCCTATTTTGGAATCAGGGCCGTATCCAAATTTTTCTTTGGGGGGGGTGCTTTACACAGGGATTTATTTCGAGAGGAGGGGGTACACAAAAAAAAACTTAAAAACGCATAAAAAATATGTTTATATCTATTTTTGTTACGTTTATACGTGTCAAACAAATATTTTGGGAAGGAGGGGGTTCAAACTGCTGACCCCCCCCCTGGATGTGGTCTTGTTAAGGATGAACCCAGCCCCTTTTCCGTCCTTTTTCATAATTGTGCATAAACAGGTATATTGATGCCCAAACTTATGCCCATAGGGTATCTTGACCAGACGCAAAACCTTGACCTAAAACTGCATAATTTTATGATCTGTCACTGCTTTCATAGACTTAACCTTCTTTGCTTTAGTTTCTGTTTATACGACCCTAGCTGAAACTATTCGGTGTTCATCTTTACAATGGTTTATTTTTTTTAATTGAAACAAAAATCTATTAATAACTAGTACATTTTTAACGACAGTGAATAATTACAAATAATAAACTTTTCAGTAGCAAATAATATTAAAAGTTTGAACATTTTGGCTTTGGATCCAGAGGCTTTTGTCAACGGAAACAAAACATGTACAAAAAAAATAGCTTCAACAAAAAATCGAAAACAAATAAAAACAAACACAGCTATACAAAAAAAGAGGAAAGAAAACTCACATTAAAATAAAATCCAAAAAAGTATTAACACAAGGCCAAAGCGAGGCAGTCTAGTATTTACTAGTGTACGTATATGTTAGAATTGATATTTTGAATGCACAATGAAACATTGGGACTTTAGCAAAATGAAACATTAAAATAAAACTGCAGATTAAGAAAGTGTGTGCATTATGTATTATGTACTTTTGCTATCACATCTTTAGTTTATTAATGCTTTCTGATGGACTATATTCTTTAAAAATCGTTATATTTGCGAAAAAAGTAAATATATTTTTTCACAGTACAGCTAGAAACTGAGCCAAACTTTTTTCGGTACAAATTGACACTCTTTGTTTGGCTCATTAGATTGGAAATTGAAAGTTCTTGTTCCCTTTTCAAGAGTCAAAATTGATTGTAGGGCAAACAGCCCTCTTCCCACGCCCATCAATCCACCAAACACAACCACACAAGATTTTACAGATAGCTGTTTTGTTCAACATATTTGAAAGGTCTAGTAACTATGTCTTTACGGATATGTAAGAAATCAAGGGCTGTAAGAAATGCGATTCGCCTAATGTTTAAAAGCAGTATTTGCTATTGAGAAAAGGTAGCGTATTTGACCTTTAGTATCCAAAAAACAGGGGCATTTGTCTTTTGACAAATGCCCCTGTTTTGTTTTTACAAAATGCCCCGTTTTATTTTACAAAAAAAACGAGGGGCATTTAATACCTAGAACGAGTAGAAATTACAATAATTAACCAAGTCAATCTCAAAATGAGCAGGAACTAAGATGAGTAGAGTTGACACACACACCCCCAAGTGTTCTGAAGACCAATACATAATTTGGATTTTGTAGGAAACAAACTACATTTTAAATATTTGATTTTTTAACCAAAATTATTAAGACTTTTGACAATAAATATCAGTATATGTGTATTATTAAATAATAAAAAACAAGTTTTTTTAACTGAAAGTAAGAAGCAACATTAAAACATAAAACGAACAGAAATTATTCCGTATATGATAGGGACTGACCCCTCCTCAATGCCTCGCTCTTCACGTAAAAGTTTTTTATTGTTTTAAAAGATAAAATTTGCATATTAATTGCACTTTTATTTGGTTAAATGGCTTTCTCGAAAGTTGTTTAATTTTATTTACAAAAGTTTTTATTGGTAATAAATATAAGTAACTTACGAATTAACTTACGTAACGAACTTCTATATTCATATATTTTTAATACGTATATTAGGGGGTCCGCCCCCTAACAGCGCCCATAACTAGGGGGTCCGCGCCCATAACTAGGGGGCGAATCCAATCATATACGTAATAATTTCTGTTCGTTTTAAGTTTTGATGTTGCTCCTTGCTTTCAGTTGAAAAACTGTTTGTTTTGTTTTTTTATTTAATTGCTGATCGTTTTTTTTAAATAATACTGGGAAATCCGGCACCCCCTTCGTAGCAATATCCCTTCCCCCATGAAAACTTTCTCCATCGAAAAATCCTCCCACATAACCCCTGACCCCCCCCCCCACTTACCAGAACCTTACCCTTGAAAACACCTGTATACTTCCCAATAACCAATACTGTTTGTAAACATTGGGTTAAGTTCATAACTTTCAGCCCTCCCCCCGGGGACATTGGGGGATTAAATCATCCTAAAAGACATATTTATTATATTTTCGACCCTGCTGAACAAAATGAATATCTCAAATTTTCATCGGGTGACTTTGGGAAAAAATGAGCGTGGGATGGGGCCTAGGTGCCATCCATTTTTTGTTCACTTAAAAAGGGCATTAGAACTTTTAATTTCCGTTCGAATGAGTCCTACCACGATATTCTAGGACAACTGGGTCCATACGATCACCCCTGGGAACACAAAAAAAAAAAAAATGAAAACGCAGCCATGATCTTTCTTCTGGCAAAAAAAACAAAATTCCACTTTTTTGCAGATAGGAGCTTGAAACCTCTACAGTAGGGTTCTCTGATACGCTGAATCTTATGGTGTTATTTTCATTTAGGCTCTATACTTTTTAGGGGGTGTTTTCCTCTTTTTTCAAAAATCAGACAATTTTCTCAGGCACGTAACTTTTGATAGGTGAAACTAAACTTAATGAAATCAGCATTAAAATCTGATTCTTTTGATGTATCTATTGGTATCAAAATTTCGTTTTTTAGAGTTTCGGTTACTATTGAGCAGGGTCGGTCCTTACTTACAGTTCGTTATCACGAACTGTTTGAAAATGTCAATCCACATTTATTTATTTTTTTTCAGCAATCTTGGCTGTGGTAACGTTTTTTAAATAAAAAGAAGGAATATCATAAATACATATATATTTTTTTTCATGTTATGTTATTTTATTTTTTCATATTAAAAACGCTTCATTTTCAATTTAGAATTGTTCTTTCACTGTCTTCAAAAAAACTCCTAGTCTGTTAGAATTTCGATTTCGTTCGCTGGATATAGTTGGTTATAATTTAATTTACCGCGCTTTATTAAAAGTACTTAGATATTTTTCTGAGCTGTGAAATATTTCAAAATGTATTAAAATATATATTTGTTGTAATATAAAAAAAATAGAAACATTCAGCTCAAAATAAAGATTGTTTTCATTAAAGCGAAAATCATGTTCTGGTCTTCAGAATGCATGAGGGGCGTCAGCCCTACTCATCTTAGTTTCTGCCCGCTTTTAGTTTGACTTGGTTATTTATTGTAATTTTTGTTGCTTTTGGGTTTTATTTAGTTATTGATGGTAAATTGCGGTAATTTTACCCTTGGAAAATTGTTTGACTTTATTTATGTTCACTTCGAGTTTAATTTAATTCTTTACTTTTCTTTGAAAAACTTATTTTTGGGCAAAAGCTTTTTAAATTAATCTAGGATAAAACAGACATGGGATGGGGAGGTATATATTTTAGAAGTAGAAGGCTATTTTATAGCCTCAGACGACACCCCTGCTGCCACCTACAACTTTTTTTAACACCAAATATGGGCTTAGAGTCATTAGGGAGAACACGTGGTTAATGGGGTCAATGACCTCTTTTTTCAAGGTCGATTTGTTGATGTTGTTATTTGAGAACACGTGGTTATAGGGGTCAATGACCTATATTTTCAAAGGTGTTGATGTTGCTGTTGCTTTGGGCAAGTGCACGTTCGAGGTGAATGTTATGCCGTCATTGGGAATTCGGAACACCTGTGCTGTCGACCTCAATTCCCCTTTCGTGAAACAATAATTCCCCTTAGAAACAACAAATTAGTTCCCCTTTCGTGAATCAATAATTCCCCTTAGAAACAACAAATTAATTCCCCTTTCTTGACAGTTCAATCAACCAATGACATCATCTGTCCGACCTTAAAAATTTTCGCCTAGAAACGATTCTCCAGGAATAGATCCAAGTCATTAATGTCTTTGCCTCGGAAACAATTCTACTGGTCGAACTCCAATAGATAGTAATAACCAAACGCCAGGGAAACAATTCTCAAATAAACATCTTAGCAATGAATTGTTTTAGCGCGGGAATCAGGTTTCTTAGTAATTTGAAATGCGTCAGCGCAGAGATGCCAAAAACAAAAGGAACACGCTGAAATTACGTTTAGGGATTACTTGGGCGAAACTGTTTTAGACATTTTATGGAATTATTTCGGCGAAACAGTTAGAAACATTTTAAAAGATGATTTAAAAGATGATTTTAGAAGAGGATTTGAGGGTGAAACTCTGTGGTCGTTATAATACACAAGTTCCATTTGAACAGTGTTGTGAGGTCCCCTAACACAACCCCAAAGGGTTCCGATCCCCCCACCCCAACCCCTAAGGCAGCCCCCCGGCCGCCAAGGTTCTCCGGGCGCCCAAAGGGCCCCCCGCGCCCCAAAGGCTCCAGAGCCCCCATTTTAATACTTTTTTAAGGCTTTATTATATCTTTTCAGAACAAATTATTATTTTAGGGAATTATTTCGGCGAAACAGTTAGAGACATTTTACAAGATGATTTTAGGATATGTTTTCGAAAAGGATTTGAGGGTGAAACTCTGTGGTCGTTTTAATATACAAGTTCCATTTGAACAGTGTCGTGAGGTCCTCTACCCCAAACCCAAAGGGTTCCGATCCCCCTAACCCAACCCCGAAGGAAGCCCCCGGTCCTCAAAGGTCCCCCAAGCTCCCAAAGGACCACCCGGCCCTCAAGGCCCCCCCCACCCCCAGACCCTCAAAGGCCCTCCCCGGGCCCCGTCTTTCGTTAATGTGTGTTGTCTGAAACCTATGATTTGGGGTGTATGGGTTTCTATTTTTTACTTTTCTGAGTTGGATTTCTTAGTCTTTCATAGGTATGTGTTGTCTGAAACCTATGATTTGGGATGGGTGGTTTGACATTTTTGACTTTTCTGAGCTAGATTTCTTACCCTTTCATAGGTAGTTGTTGTCAGAGAATTATGATTTGGGATGTTTAGTTTGCTATTTGGACGTTTCAGAGCTATGATTCTTAGTCTCTCAGAGGCGATTGTTGTCTGAAACCTATTGTTTGGGATGAGTAGTTTGCTATTTTTGACTTTTATGGGCTAGGGTTTCCTAGTATTTCGTAGGTGAATGTTGTCAGAAAATTATGATTTGGGATATGTAAATTACTATTTCGGGCTTTTCTGAGCTAGATTTCTTAGTCCCTCATAGGTGTTTGTTGTCTGAAACCTATAGTTTGAGAAGAGTAGTTTGCTCTTTTTGAATTTTATGAGCTATTTTTCTTAGACTTTCATAGGTGTGTGTTGTCAGAAACTTATGATTTGGGATATGTAAATTACTATTTCGGGCTTTTCTAAGCTAGATTTCTTAGTCTTTCGTTGGTGTGTGTTGTCTGAAACCTATGATTTGGGATTTGTAGTTTGCTTTTTGGACTTTTCAGAGCTAGGATTCTTAGTCCCTCATAGGTGTTTGTTGTCTGAAACCTATAGTTTGGGATGAGTAGTTTGCTATTTCAGGCTTTTCTGAGCTAAGGTTTCATAGTATTTCGTAGGTGTGTGTTGTCTGAAACTTAAGATTTGAGGTGTGTAATTTGCTATTTCAGGCTTTTCTGAGCTAAGGTTTCATAGTATTTCGTAGGTGAATGTTGTCTGAAACTTATGATTTGGGATATGTAAATTACTATTTCGGGCTTTTCTAAGCTATAATTTCTTAGTCTTTCGTTGGTGTGTGCTGACTGAAACCTATGATTTGGGATATAAGGTTCTAAGTCTTTCGTTGGTGTGTGTTGTCTGAAACCTATGATTTGGGATTTGTAGTTTGCTTTTTGGACTTTTCAGTGATAGGATTCATAGTCCCTCATAGGTGTGTGTTGTCTGAAACCTATAGTTTGAGATGAGTAGTTTGCTATTTCAGGCTTTTCTGAGCTAAAGTTTCTTAGTATTTCGTAGGTGTATGTTGTCTGAAACTTATGATTTGAGGTGTGTAATTCGATATTTCAGGCTTTTCTGAGCTAAGGTTTCATAGTATTTCGTAGGTGAATGTGGTCTGAAACTTATGATTTGGGATATGTAAATTACTATTTCGGGCTTTTCTAAGCTAGATTTCTTAGTCTTTCGCTGGTGTGTGTTGTCTGAAACCAATGATTTGGGATGGGTGGGTTGCTAGTTTTGACTTTTCTGAGCTGGATTTCTTAGCCTTTCATAGGTGTGTGTTGTCTAAAACCTATGATTTGAGATGGTTAATTTGCTATTTTTGACTTTTCGGTGCTAGGTTTCTTAGCCTTTCATAGGTGTGTGCTGTCAGAAAATTATGATTTGGGATTTGTAGTTTGCTTTTTAGACTTTTCAGAGCTAGGATTCTTAGTCCCTCATAGGTGTTTGTTGTCTGAAACCTATAGTTTGGGATGAGTAGTTTGCTATTTTAGGCTTTTCTGAGCTAAGGTTTCTTAGTATTTCATAGGTGTATGTTGTCTGAAACCTATGATTTGGGAATGAGTGGGTTGCTATTTTTGACTTTTCTGAGCTAGATTTCTCAGCATTTCGTAGGTGTGTGTTGACTGAAACCTATGATTTGGGAATGAGTGGTTTGGTATTTTTTACTTTTCTGAGTTATATTTCTTAGCATTTCATAGGTGTGTGCTTTCAGAAAATTATGATTTGGGAGGTGTAGTTTGCTTTTTGGACTTTTCAGAGCTAGGATTCTTAGTCCCTCATAGGTGTTTGTTGTCTGAAACTTCTAAATTGGGATGAGTAGTTGGATATTTCAGGCTTTTCTGAGCTAAGGTTTCTTAGTGTTTTGTAGGTTAAGGTGGTATGAAACTTCTGATTTGGGATATTGAAATAACTATTTCGGGCTTTTCTGAGTTTTATTTTTTAGTCTTTCATAGGTCTGTGTTTTATGAAACACATGATTTGAGATGGATGGTTTGGTATTTTTGACTTTTATGAGCTGGATTTCATGCCCTTTCATAGGTGTGTGTTGTCAGAAAATTATGATTTGGGATGTATAGTTTGATTGTTAGACTTTTCAGAGATAAGATCCTTAGCCCCTCATAGATGTTTGTTGTCTGAAACCTATAGTTTGGGATTAATATTTTGCTATTTCAGGCTTTTATGAGCTAGGTTTCCTAGTATTTCGTAGGTGTTTGTTGTCTGAAACTTATGATTTGGGATATGTAAATTACTATTTCATGCTTTTCTAAGCTAGATTTCTTAGTCTTTCGTTGGTGTGTGTTGTCTGAAACCTATGATTTGGGATGGGTGGATTGCTATTTTTTGACTTTTCTGAGCTGGATTTCTTAGTCTTTCGTTGGTGTGTGTTGTCTGAAAATTATGATTTTGGATTGTTAATTTGCTATTTCCTGCCTTTATTAGCTAGATTTCTTAGCCTATCATAGGTGTGTCTTCTCAGAAAATTAGGATTTGGAATGTGCAGTTTGCTTTTTGAAGTTTTCAGGGCTAGGATTCATAGTTCCTAATGGGTGTTTGTTATCGGAAACCAAAAGTTTGTGATGAGTAGTTTGCTATTTCAGGCTTTTCTGAGCTAAGGTTTCCTAGTATTTCGTAGGTTTGTGTTGACTGAAACTTATGATTTGGGATATGTAAATTACTATTTCGGGCTTTTCTAAGCTAGATTTCTTAGTCTTTCGTTGGTGTGTGTTGTCTGAAACCTATGATTTGGGATGTGTGGGTTGCTATTTTTTTACTTTTCTGAGCTGGATTTCTTAGCCTTTCATAGGTGTGTGTGTTGTCTGAAACCTGTGATTTAGGATGGTTAATTTGCTAGTTTGACTTTTCTGAGCTAGGTTTCTTAGCCATTCATAGGTGTGTGCTGTCAGAAAATTATGATTTGGGATGTGTAGTTTGCTTTTTGGACTTTTCAGAGCTATGATTCTTAGTCTCTCATAGGCGTTTCTTGACTGAAACATATAGTTTGGGATGAGTAGTTTGCTATTTCAGGCTTTTCTGAGCTAAGGTTTCCTAGTATTTCGTAGGTGAATGTTGTCTGAAACTTATGATTTGGGATATGTAAATTACTATTTCGGCTTTTCTAAGCTAGATTTCTTAGTCTTTCGTTGGTGTGCATTGTCTGAAACGTATGATTTGGGATGGGTGGATTGCTATTTTCGACTTTTCTGAGCTGGATTTCTTAGCCTTTCATATGTGTGTGTTGTCTGAAACCTATGATTTGGGATGGTTAATTTGCTATTTTTGACTTTTCTGAGCTAGGATTCTTAGCCATTCATAGGTGTGTGTTGTCTGAAAATTACGATTTGGGATTTGTAGTTTGCTTTTTGGACTTTTCAGAGCTAGGATTCTTAGTCTCTTATAGGTGTTTGTTGTCTGAAACCTATAGTTTGGGATGAGTAGTTTGCTATTTCAGGCTTTTCGGAGCTAAGGTTTCTTAGTATTTGGTAGGTGTGTGTTGTCTGAAACTTATGATTTGAGGTGTGTAATTTGCTATTTCCGACTTTTCATAGCCAGATTTCTTAGTCTTTCGTAGGTGTGTGTTGTCTGAAACCTATGATTTGGAATGTGTGGGTTGCTATTTTTGACTTTTCTGAGCTGGATTTCTTAGCCTTTCGTAGGGGTGTGTTGACTGAAACCTATGATTTGGGATGAGTGGTTTGCTATTTTTGACTTTTCTGAGCTGGATTTCTTAGCCTTTCATAAGTGTGTGCTTTCAGAAAATTATGATTTGGGAGGTGTAGTTTGCTATTTGGACTTTTCAGAGCTAGGATTCTTAGTCCATCATAGGTGTTTGTTGCCTGAAACCTATAGTTTAGGATGAGTAGTTGGCTATTTCAAGCTTTTCTGAGCTAAGGTTTCTTAGTATTTCGTAGGTGAATGTTGTCTGAAACTTATGATTTGGGATATGTAAATTACTATTTCAGGCTTTTCTAAGCTAGATTTCTTGTCTTTCGTTGGTGTGTGTTGTCTGAAACCTATGATTTGGGATGTGTGGGTTGCTATATTTTTACTTTTCTGACCAGGATTTCTTAGCCTTTCATTGGTGTGTCTTGACTGAAACCTATGATTTGGGATGAGTGGTTTGCTATTTTTGAATTTTATGAGCTAGATTTCTTAGCCTTTCATAGGTGTGTGCTGTCAGAAAATTATGATTTAGGATTTGTAGTTTGATTTTTGGACTTTTCAGAGCTAGGATTCTGTGTCCCTCATAGGTGTTTGTTGTCTGAAACCTACAGTTTGAGATGAGTAGATGGCTATTTCAGTCTTTTCTGAGCTAAGGTTTCTTAGTATTTCGTAGGTGTGTGTTGTCTGAAACTTATGATTTGAGGTGTGTAATTTGCTATTTCCGACATGATCAATTCTATTCCCCCAAATAACATAAAACGTTTCCACTTCAGTTCAGATTTTTCTCAAAGAGATGAAAAAATTTAAAATACTGTTCCAAATTTTTCAAAGAAGATAGAAACGTTCAAGTTCTCTTCTGAATTTTACGAAAGAACACAATTCAATTCTAATTTCTCCAGAGAAAATAAAAAGCTTCCACTTCAGTTTTAAGTTCACCAAGACATAAAAATTTAAAGTTTAGTTCAATTTTTTCCGTAGAAAATAGGAAGAGTTATACTATGATTTGTGATTATTTTCCATGAAGATAAAAAGTTTCACTTTAATTCTAAATTTTCTTAAATTCAGTTCCGACTTTTCTCAAAGAGATAAAAAAATTTAAAATACTGTTCCTAATTATTCATAGAAGATAGAAACGTTCAACTTCTCTTTTGAATTTTACCAAAGAACATAATTCAATTCTAATTTCTCTAGAGAAAATAAGAATCTTCCATTTCAGTTTCAAGTTCAACGAGACATAAAAAACATGAAATTCACTTCTAAATTTTTCCATAGAAGATAGGAAAAGTTATACTATGATTTTGATTATTTTCCATGAAGATAAAAAGTTTCACTTTAATTCTAAATTTTCTTAAATTCAATTCCGACCTTTCTCAAAGAGATGAAAAAATTTAAAGTTCTGTTCCAAATATTTTCCCGGAAGAAGAAAAGTTCAACTTCTCTTTTGAATTTTACCAAAGAACACAATTCAATTCTAATTTCTCTAGAGAAAATAAGAATCTTCCACTTCAGTTTCAAGTTCACCAAGACATAAAAAATATGAAATTCACTTCTAAATTTTTCCATAGAAGATAGGAAAAGTTATACTATGATTGTGATTATTTTCCATGAAGATAAAAAGTTTCACTTTAATTCTAAATTTTCTTAAATTCAATTCCGACCTTTCTCAAAGAGATGAAAAAATTTAAAGTTCTGTTCCAAATATTTTCCCGGAAGAAGAAAAGTTCAACTTCGATTCTGAATTTTCTCAATGAAAATGAAATAAGTTATTGATCAAATCTATTTTCAAAAAATAATGTAAAAATTTCCACTTCAGTTCAGATTTTTTTCTCAAAGAGATGTAGAAATTTAAAGTTCTGTTCGAAATTTTTCATAGAAGATAGGAAAAGTTATACTTTGATCGTGAATATTCAAGTTCTATTCTGAATTTTACCAAAGAATACAATTCAACTCTTATTTCCCCAATAAAAAATTTAAAGTTCAGTTCTAAATTTTTTCGTTGAAGATAGGAAAAGTTATATTATGATTATGATTATTTTCCATGAAGATAAAAAATTTCACTTTAATTACAAATTTTCTAAAATTCAGTTCCGACTTTTCTCAAAGGGATGAAAATATTTTAAGTTCTGTTCCAAATTTTTCATAGAAGATAGGAAAAGTTATACTTTGATTGTGAATATTCTTCATGAAGATATGGAGCTCCACTTTAATTCTGGCTCCACTTTAATTCTGAGTTTTCTCGAAGAACTGCAAAATGTACAATTCAATTTTTAAAATGTTCAATAAAATGTTCAATTCTAAATTTTTCCATAGAAGATAGGAATGGCAATACTATGATTGTGATTATTTACAATGAAGATAAGAAGTTTCACTCTATTTCTAATTTTTCTTAAATTCAGTTCATTCATCTAACCACCAAAAACAATAGGTTAGGTTAGGTATAAATAAATATTAATAAATAATTATAAACATTTCTCCATGTTTAAGTTAGGCTAGGTTAGGTTAACTTATCATGAGCGCTCATGATAAGCTAACCTAACCTAACTTAACCTGACCTAACTTAATCTAGCCTAACCTAACCTAATTTAATCTTTTTACCATGTTTAAGTTAGGTTAGGTTAGCTTATCATGAGCGCTCATGATAAGTTAACCTAAACTAGCCTAACTTAAACATGGAGAAATGTTTCTAATTATTTATTAATATTTATTTATACCTAACCTAACCTAACTAATTGTTTTTGGTGGTTAGATGAATGAACTGAATTTAAGAAAAATCAGAAATAGAGTGAAACTTTTTATCTTCATTGTAAATAATCACAATCATAGTATAGCCATTCCTATCTTCTATGGAAAAATTTAGAATTGAACTTTAAATTTTTATGTCTTTGAGAAATTATGAACTGAAATAGAAGCTTTTTCATTTTCATTGGTAAACTTCAGAATTGAGCTAACTTTTTTTTTCTCCTCTCTAAGAAAATTCAGAAGAGAACTAGTACATTTTGCAGTTCTTCGAGAAAACTCAGAATTAAAATGGAGCCAGAATTAAAGTGGAGCTTCATATCCTCATGATGACTATTTACAATCAAAGTATAACTTTTCCTATCTTCTATGAAAAATTTGGAACAGAACTTTAAATATTTTCATCTCTTTGTGAAAATTCGGAACTGAATTTAAGAAAATTTGTAATTAAAGTGAAACTTTTTATCTTCATGGAAAATAATCAAAATCATAATATAACTTTTCCTATCTTCTACGGAAAAATTTAGAACTGAACTTTAAATTTTTTATTGGGGAAATTAGAATTGAATTGTATTCTTTGGTAAAATTCAGAATAGAACTTGAATATTCACGATCAAAGTATAACTTTTCCTATCTTCTATGAAAAATTTCGAACAGAACTTTAAATTTCTTCATCTCTTTGAGAAAAAAATCTGAACTGAAGTGGAAATTTTTATATTATTTTGGGAAAATAGAATTGATCAATAACTTATTTCATTTTCATTGAGAAAATTCAGAATCGAAATTGAACTTTTCTTCTTCCGGGAAAAATATTTGGAACAGAACTTTAATTTTTTTCATCTCTTTGAGAAAGGTCGGAATTGAATTTAAGAAAATTTAGAATTAAAGTGAAACTTTTTATCTTCATTGAAAATAATCACAATCATAGTATAGCTTTTCCTATCTTCTACGGAAAAATTTAGAAGTGAATTTTATATTTTTTATGTCTTGGTGAACTTGAAACTGAAGTGGAAGCTTTTTATTTTCTTTGGAGAAATTAGAATTGAATTTTGTTCTTTGTTAAAATTCAGAAGAGAACTTGAACTTTTCTTCTTCCGGGAAAATATTTGGACAGAACTTTAAATTTTTTCATCTCTTTGAGAAAGGTCGGAATTGAATTTAAGAAAATTTAGAATTAAAGTGAAACTTTTTATCTTCATGGAAAATAATCACAATCATAGTATAACTTTTCCTATCTGCTATGGAAAAATTTAGAAGTGAATTTTATATTTTTTATGTCTTGGTGAACTTGAAAATGAAGTGGAAGATTCTTATTTTCTCTAGAGAAATTAGAATTGAATTGTGTTCTTTGGTAAAATTCAAAAGAGAACTTGAACTTTTTTATCTTCTCTGAAAAATTTGGAATAGTACTTTAAATTTTTTCATCTCTTTGAGAAAAGTCGGAACTGAATTTAAGAAAATTTAGAATTAAAGTGAAACTTTTTATCTTCATGGAAAATAATCACAAATCATAGTATAACTCTTCCTATTTTCTACGGAAAAAATTGAACTAAACTTTAAATTTTTATGTCTTGGTGAACTTAAAACTGAAGTGGAAGCTTTTTATTTTCTCTGGAGAAATTAGAACTGAATTGTGTTCTTTGATAAAATTCAGAAGAGAACTTGAACTTTTCTATCTTCTTTGAAAAATTTGGAAAAGTATTTTAAATTTTTTCATCTCTTTGAGAAAAATCTGAACTGAAGTGGAAACTTTTTATATTATTTGGGAAATAGAATTGATCATGTCGGAAATAGCAAATTACACACCTCAAATCATAAGTTTCAGACAACACACACCTACGAAATACTAAGAAACCTTAGCTCAGAAAAGCCTGAAATAGCCAACTACTCATCCCAAACTGTTGGTTTCAGACAACAAACACCTATGAGGGACTAAGAATCCTAGCTCTGAAAAGTCCAAAAAGCAAACTACAAATCCCAAATCATAATTTTCTGACAGCACACACCTATGAAAGGCTAAGATATCTAGCTCAGAAAAGTCAAAAATAGCAAACCACTCATCCCAAATCATAGGTTTCAGTCAATACACACCTATGAAAGGCTAAGAAATCCAGCTCAGAAAAGTCAAAAAATAGCAACCCGCACATCCCAAATCATAGGTTTCAGACAACACACACCAACAAAAGACTAAGAAATCTAGCTTAGAAAAGCCTGAAATAGTAATTTACATATCCCAAATCATAAGTTTCAGACAACATTCACCAACGAAATACTAAGAAACCTTAGCTCAGAAAAGCCTGAAATAGCCATCTACTCATCCCAAACTATAGGTTTCAGACAACAAACACCTATTAGTGACTAAGAATCCTAGCTCTGAAAAGTCCAAAAAGCAAACTACAAATCCCAAATCATAATTTTCTGACCACAAACACCTATGAAAGGCTAAGAAATCTAGCTCAGAAAAGTCAAAAATAGCAAACCACTCATCCCAAATCATAGGTTTCAGTCAACACACAACTATGAAAGGCTAAGAAATCCAGCTCAGAAAAGTCAAAAAATAGCAACCCACACATCCCAAATCATAGGTTTCAGACAACACACACCAACGAAAGACAAGAAATCTAGCTTAGAAAAGCCTGAAATAGTAATTTACATATCCCAAATCATAAGTTTCAGACAACATTCACCAACGAAATACTAAGAAACCTTATCTCAGAAAAGCCTGAAATAGCAAACTACTCTTCCCAAACTATAGGTTTCAGACAACAATCGTCTATAAGAGACTAAGAATCCTAGCTCTGAAAAGTCCAAAAAGCAAACTACAAATCCCAAATCATAGTTTTCTGACAGCACACACCTATGAATGGCTAAGAAACCTAGCTCAGAAAAGTCAAAAATAGCAAATTAACCATCCCAAATCATAGGTTTCAGACAACACACATACCTATGAAAGGCTAAGAAATCCAGCTCAGAAAAGTCAAAAATAGCAATCCTCCCATCCCAAATCATAGGTTTCAGACAACACACACCAACGAAAGACTAAGAAATCTAGCTTAGAAAAGCCCGAAATAGTAATTTAAATATCCCAAATCATAAGTTTCAGACAACATTCACCTACAAAATACTATGAAACCTTAGCTCAGAAAAGCCTGAAATAGCAAAATATTCATCCCAAACTAGAGGTTTCAGACAACAAACGCCTATGAGAGACTAAGAATCATAGCTCTGAAAAGTCCAAAAAGCAAACTACGCATCCCAAATCATAATTTTCTGACAGCACACACCTATGAATGGCTAAGAAACCTAGCTCAGAAAAGTCAAAAATAGCAAATTAACCATCCCAAATCATAGGTTTCAGACAACACACACACCTATGAAAGGCTAAGAAATCCAGCTCAGAAAAGTCAAAAAATAGCAATCCCACACATCCCAAATCATAGGTTTCAGACAACACACACCAACAAAAGACTAAGAAATCTAGCTTAGAAAAGCCCGAAATAGCAATTTACATATCCCAAATCATAAGTTTCAGTCAACACACACCTACGAAATACTAGGAAACCTTAGCTCAGAAAAGCCTGAAATAGCAAACTACTCATCCCAAACTATAGGTTTCAGACAACAAACACCTATGAGGGACTAACAATCCTAGCTCTGAAAAGTCCAAAAAGCAAACTACACATCCCAAATCATAATTTTCTGACAACACACACCTATGAAAGGCTAAGAAACCTAGCTAATAAAAGACGGAAATAGCAAATTAACAATCCCAAATCATAAGTTTCAGACAACACACAACTATGAACGGCTAAGAAATCCAGCTCAGAAAAGTCAAAAATATCAATCCACCCATCCCAAATCATAGGTTTCAGACAACACACACCAACGAAAGACTAAGAAATCTAGCTTAGAAAAGCCCGAAATAGTAATTTACATATCCCAAATCAAAAGTTTCAGTCAACACACACCTACGAAATACTAGGAAACCTAGCTCATAAAAGCCTGAAATAGCAAAATACTCATCCCAAACTATAGGTTTCAGACAACAAACGTCTATGAGAGGCTAAGAATCCTAGCTCTGAAAAGTCCAACTATCAAACTATACATCCCAAATCATAATTTTCTGACAACACACACCTATGAAAGGGTATGAAATCCAACTCAGAAAAGTCAAAAATAGCAAACCACCCATCCCAAATCATAGGTTTCAGACAACACATACCTATGAAAGACTAAGAAATCCAACTCAGAAAAGTCCGAAATAGTAATTTACATATCCCAAATCATAAGTTTCAGACAACATTCACCTACGAAATACTAAGAAACCTTAGCTCAGAAAAGCCTGAAATATCCAACTACTCATCCCAAACTAGAAGTTTCAGACAACAAACACCTATGAGGGACTAAGAATCCTAGCTCTGAAAAGTCCAAAAGCAAACTACACCTCCCAAATCATAATTTTCTGAAAGCACACACCTATGAAATGCTAATAAATCTATCTCAGAAAAGTCAAAAAATAGCAAAAAATTAATACACAAATCATAGTTTTCACTCAACACAAACCTACGAAAAGCTATGAAATCCAGCTCAGAAAAGCAAAAAAATAGCAACCCACACATCCCAAATCATAGGTTTCAGACACCACACACCTACGAAAGACTATGAAATCTGGTTATGAAAAGTCGGAAATAGCAAATTGCATACCTCAAATCATAAGTTTCAGACAACATACACCTATGAAATACTAAGAAACCTTAGCTCAGAAAAGCCTGAAATAGCAAACTATTCATCCAAAACTATTGGTTTCAGACAACAAACACCTATGAGGGACTAAGAATCCTAGCTCTGAAAAGTCTAAAAAGCAAACTACAAATCACAAATCATAATTTTCTGACAGCACACACCTATGAAAGGCTAAGAAACCTAGCTCAGAAAAGTCAAAAATAGCAAATTAACCATCCCAAATCATAGGTTTCAGACAACACACACCTATTAAAGGCTAAGAAATCCAGCTCAGAAAAGTCAAAAATAGCAACCCACTCATCCCAAATCATAGGTTTCAGACAACACACACCAACGAAAGACTAAGAAATCTAGCTTAAAAAAGCCCGAAATAGTAATTTACATATCACAAATTATAAGTTTCAGACAACATTCACCTACGAAATACTATGAAACCTTAGCTCAGAAAAGCCTGAAATAGCAAACTACTCATCTCAAACTATAGGTTTCAGACAACAAACACCTATGAGGGACTATGAATCCTAGCATTGAAAAGTCCACAAAGCAAACTACAAATCCCAAATCATAGGTTTCAGACAACACACACCAACGAAAGACTTAGAACCTTATATCCCAAATCATAGGTTTCAGTCAACACACACCAACGAAAGACTAAGAAATCTAGCTTAGAAAAGCCCGAAATAGTAATTTACATATCCCAAATCATAAGTTTCAGACAACATTCACCTACTAAAAACTATTAAACCTTAGCTAAGAAAAGACTGAAATAGCAAATAAAACACATCAAATAATAAGTTTCAGACAACAAACACCTACGAAATACTAGGAAACCTTAGCTCAGAAAAGCCTGAAATAGCAAACTACTCATCCCAAACTATAGGTTTCAGACAACAAACACCTATGAGGGACTAAGAATCCTAGCTCTGAAAAGTCTAAAAAGCAAACTACAAATCCCAAATCATAGGTTTCAGACAACACACACCAACGAAAGACTAAGAAATCTAGCTTAGAAAAGTCCCAAATAGTAATTTACATATCCCAAATCATAAGTTTCAGTCAACACACACCTACGAAAGGCTAAGAAATCCAGCTCTTAAAAGTCCAAAAGCAAACTACTCATCACAAACTATAGGTTTCAGACAACAAACACCTATGAAAGGCTAAGAAATATAGCTCAGAAAAGTCAAAAATAGTAATTTACATATCCCAAATCATAAGTTTCTGACAACACACACATATGAAAAGCTAAGAAACCTAGCTCAGAAAAGTCAAAAATAGCAAACTACTCATCCCAAACTATAGGTTTCAGACAACAAACACCTATGAGGGACTAAGAAATCTAGCTCAGAAAAGCCCGAAATAGTAATTTACATATCCCAAATCATAATTTTCTGACAACATTCACCTACGAAATACTAGGAAACCCTAGCTCATAAAAGTCAAAAATAGCAAACTACTCATCCCAAACTATAGGTTTCAGACAACAAACACCTATGAGAGACTAAGAATCCTAGCTCTGAAAAGTCCAAATAGCAAACTACACATCCCAAATCATAATTTTCTGACAACACCCACCTTTGAAAGGGTAAGAAATCCAGTTCAAAAAAGTCAAAAATAGCAAACCACCCATCCCAAATCATAGGTTTCAGACAACACATACCTATGAAAGACGAAGAAATCCAACTCAGAAAAGTCAAAAATCGCAACCCATACACCCCAAATCAGCGGTTTCAGACAACAAACATCACCGAACGACGGGGTCGGGGGCGGGCCTTGGACGGTCTGGGGGGGGGCCTTGCGGGCGGGGTGGTCCTTTGGGAGCTTGGGGGACCTTTGAGGACCGAGGGGCTTCCTTCGGGGTTGGGGTAGGGGGATCGGAACCCTTTGGGGTTGGGGTAGAGGACCTCAAGACACTGTTCAAATGGAACTTGTATATTATAACGACCACAGAGTTTCACCCTCAAATCCTTTTTGAAAACATATTCTAAAATCATCTTTTAAAATGTCTCTAACTGTTTCGCCGAATTAATTCCCTAAAATAATAATTTGATCTGAAAAGATATAATAACGCCTTAAAAAAGTATTAAAATGGGGGCTCAGGCGCTTTAGGAGTATCGAGGGTCATTGGAGCGCCCGGAGAACCTTTTAGGCCGTGTGTCTCTCTATGGGGAGGAGGTACGGGGTTCAGAAACCTTTGGAATTGTGGTAGGGGCCCTCACAACACTGTTCAAATGGAGCTTGTGTATTATAACGACCACAGAGTTTCACCCTCAAATCCTCTTCTAAAATCATCTTTTAAATCATCTTTTAAAATGTTTCTAACTGTTTCACCGAAATAATTCCATAAAATGTCTAAAACAGTTTCGCCCAAGTAATCCCTAAACGTAATTTCAGTGGATTCCTTTTGTTTTTGGCATCTCTGCGCTGAAGCATTTGAAATTACTAAGAAACCTGATTCCCGCGCCAAAACAATTCATTGCTAAGATGTTTCTTGGAGAATTGTTTCCATGGCGTTTGGTTATTAATATCTTTTAGAGTTCGACCAGTAGAACTGTTTCCGAGGCAAAGACATTAATGACTTGGATCTATTCCTGGAGAATCGTTTCTAGGCGAAAATTTTTAAGGTCAGACGGATGATGTCATTGGTTGATTGATCTTTCAAGAAAGGGGAATTAATTTGTTGTTTCTAAGGGGAATTATTGATTCACGAAAGGGGAACTAATTTGTTGTTTCTAAGGGGAATTATTGATTCACGAAAGGGGAATTGAGGTCGACAGCACAGGTGTTCCAAATTCCCAATGACGGCATAACAGTCACCTCGAACATGCACGTGCCCAAAGCAACAACAACATCAACACCTTTGGAAATTTAGGTCATTGAACCCTATAACCACGTGTTCTCAAATAACAACATCAACAAATTGACCTTGAAAAAATAGGTCATTGACACCATTAACCACGTGTTCTCCCTAATGACTCTATGCCCATATTTGGTGTTAAAAAAAGTTGTAGGTGGCAGCAGGGGTGTCGTCTGGGGCTATAAGATAGCCTTCTACTTTTAGAGCTGGCTTCTCTAGAAATGATATTAAATGGTTACTTTCTTGAAGAGGTAATTTTACACAACTTGGAGAAGGTAGAAGATAGCTTGGAAGGGTTAGAGTGAAGAGTGGTCCTTACAGTTATCCCAAAGGTAAAGAGTGGGAAGAAAAGTTGGTTCATTTTCTAGGGAAGTGTGAATAATTAAAGGATATTAGAAATACAATTTTTTGAGTGGAAGAGAAGAAAGAGTTGCGGGCTGAAGAATTGTTGGAGAATGGATGTTCTATCAGCACTAGCAATCTGGCGCCTGTTTTATTGGAATGGGAAAGACCCACCGAGAGGATACTCTTTGATGCTTAATTTAGTGTTTTTTGCATGTTTTTTCTTGTTTAAATCTTTTTGTTCAACCGTTGAATTGATTCTTTTTATTTCTTTTCTATGAATATTTCTTCTTCCCTTTTTTTGGTCACGGCCCCGCAGTTTATTTTGTTGAACATACTATACAGTACCATATTATGAATATCACGATACGCTTTCCAAAAGTCATGGAATTTAAAGGAGAGAAGCAGCCCAAACCCTGGTTACGGGCCTTAATAGCCCCTTTTTTATTGTGGCTCCATTTACAATTGGAGCCTCCATTTTGGTGCTCCATTTTATAATTGAAAAATTATTTATCCTCAAAATCTCTTTTTTCATTCGTAGGTGAAGATCGTTCAAGGTTGCTTGTATTCGAATGGCTTGATAGTTTTCTATGGTCAGTGTTGCACTGCAAGTGGTTCGCTCTTACGCCAAATCCACTGAGATAGGGAAAGAGGTTTGGATATCGCTTGTATAGAAACTGTGCAACCTAAAACAAAATAATTATCATTAAAACCTATCAAAAATTCATTCCATTATGCTTAGATTTTACGGAAGCGATGAAATGTAAAATAAATAATTATTTATTAAAGAATTCTTTGATAAAATTCTAGAATGACTATTTTCTTTAAGAATAGTGTAAAAATAATCGAAAATAAGCCTTTTTTATTTGACGGTTTAATAACGGTTAAAAGTTAAATAATTTTAAAAAATGGTTAAAAAATGGCCACTCCTCTGTAACATATTCTTTGGTATGGCACTTTTTTTATTATCCAGTTTCAAATTTTCCATAGAACACGGCAAGAAAACAGAAACATATGAAAATGATGGATATGGATTTCAGAGGTAACACTGTAGTGTTGCCTATAGCAAAGAGCCACTGCTAATAAAGCTTCACTGTTGTATGTATTTACTAAATAAAAAAAGGCAAGTTTTTTCAGTTTTTCAACTTTTTTTGTCTAATTAAATTACCCTTGTGTTTCAGGAGTCTTCACATAAGAAATTGGGACAAACAGTCAAACTTTAGCATAGAGAGCAAGGTATTGAGGAGGGGGGTAACCCCTTTATATACAAAATATTTTCTGTTCGCTTTGAGTTTTAATGTTGTTCCTTATTTTCTAGATTTTTGTTCGTTTTTCAAATAATGCCGGTAAATCAGGAAAATTTCCTCCAGTCACGGGAAACTCCTTCGAGGAAATTTCATCCCCGTAAAATTTCCTTCAGACAATTCCATCATCACTGAAAAATATTATTATATAAGCAATGGGAGGATTTTGTAACTTGCGGCCCTTTCCCCAGGGGGCTCTGAGGGGTCATATTATCCCCAAAGGCGTACTTATCGAGTTTTTCAACTATACTGAAAAAAGGGCTATTTCAAAGTTTTGATCAGACGACTTTGGAGAGAAAAGGGGTATGGGAAGGGGACTAGCTGCCCACCAATCTTTTTGGTCACTTAAAAAAGGCGCTAGAATTTTGATTTCACATCAAATGAGTCCTCTCCTTAACTTCTAGGACCATTGGTTCGACAAGATCAGCCCTAGGTAAAAAAAATAAAAATAAAAATAAACACGGATCCGTGATCTTTCTTCTGTAAAAAAAAAAATGCAAAATACCACATTTTTGTATATAAGAAAAGCTTGAAACATCTACAGTACGGTTCTTCACTATGCTGAATATGACGGAAAAATTTTCATTAAGGTTCCACGAGTTTTTGAGGGTGTTTCCAACCCCCTTTCTCAAAAATCAGGCAAATTTTCTAAGGCTCTTAGCTTATGATGGGCAACACTTAATTTGATGATTCTTATATATTTGGAATCAGCATAATAAGCCAATTCTTTTTATGCATTTATTGATATCAAAATGGTGTGCTTTACATTGAAATTTTTTGACTTTTAGGGGATGTTTCCCCCTTTTCTGGAAAATCAGGCAAATATTCCCCGGCTCCTAGCCTGTGTAACACTAAACTTATTAAAACTTATATATATGGAATCAGCATAATAAGCCAATTCTTTTAATATATCTGTCGGTACCAAAATTCCGCTTTCAGAGTTTTGGTTACTATTGAATCGCGTCACTCCTTACTTACAGTTTGTTCCCACGAATTGTTGGAATTTTCCCCACGGTCACTTAACATGGAAGGAGTGTTCGTAGAAGCTCTGGAAAATATTCATTCGATTAGAAAATGAAAGTTCTAGTGCCCTGTTGAAGATTAAAAAGTGATCAGAGTGTAACCAGTCCTTTCACCCTCACACGTCGTTTTCAGATGTCCTCGCCAAATACAGCCGATCAAATTTTTAGGATCTTTTGTCCAAAATGTAAATACGTCAAATATCTAATGTTTCTGGGCATGACATGCCCCCCCCCCAAAGGCCTGGGACAAGGGCTGATCTGAGGTAAGGACAAGTGAGTGACTACTTATAACTCCAACTACTTATGACTGCATCTTCTTGCAACCGTAACTACGACTCCTTGCGAATGCGAAAACTTGCATAAGCAACTGCTAGTACTTGCGACTGTAAATGCTAATGCTACTTCTAATGCTACAGCTAGAAATTTCTAACGGAACCAAAAGAGTTTAAGTGAATCCTGCTCGTCAAAATGCTATAGTCTATCAAGATCAAACAGTTCTTGGTAACGAACTATAAGTAAGGGGTGATGCGGCTCAATAGTAACCAAAACTCTAAGAAACAGGATCTTGATAAAAAAAAAGATTAATCAAAAGAATCGAATTTTGATGCTCTGTTAAAATAAGTAAAATCCATCAAATTTAATGTTACCCATCGAAAATTACGAGCCAGAGAAAATTGGTCCAATTTTTGAAAAAGGGGAGAAAAACTCCCAAAACATCAAGTGATCTTAATGAAAATGACCACCATCAGATTCAGCATATACCCAACTATAGAGGCTTCAAGCTCATATGTACAAAAATGTGACATTTTGCATTTTTTGCCGGAACACAGATCACGAATGCGTGTTTATTTGTTTTTTGTTGTTTTATTTTCAGGGTTGATCGTATCGAACCAGTAATCATAGAAGATCGAGACATAGCTCTTTGATCGGTAATCCAAAGTTCTAGTGTCCTTTTTAAGTGACCAAAACATTGGAGGGCAGCTAGCTCCCCTCCCACAATCATTTTTCCTCAAAAATGCCCGATCAAAATATTGAGAAAGCCATTTTTTCAGCATAGTTGAAAAATGTAATAATTATGTCTTTAAGGATGACTTTCCCCTACAGTCCCCAGGGAAGGGGACTGTATAAAATTTTGTCAGAACAAAATTTGCACTTTACTGAAAAAATATAAATGTTTTTACTTTTATAACTTTAATTGTGGTAAAGCTTTCTAACTTAGTTAATTATTAATTTAGTAAAAACATATAAGACGCAAATACGAAGTTTAGAAATACCACTTTTTATTAAGATATGGAACACATCCTGCCAAGTATCTGTTTAACGGGAAATTGAGAAATCACCACTTCCTTGCTATTACGTGGGTTGGGTAAAGGAAAGTGTGGTTGATAAAAATGTATAAAAGAGATATTTTATCGGAAGGGGGAGACATATACTAACTTTATACCGGACTGACCTCTGGTCCGTTGTTTTTAGAAATACCTTGGAATCTTGTCTTATCATTGTAAGAGTCTTAGTTTCTCATGATTTATTATTGCAGTTTCTGAGACTTGTGGTCTAGCCTACTTGGGACAGCCAACCCCAATATAGTATCTATATCTGGAATGATTACATGTTAATTTAATAGAAGTATTGTATTTTAGACAACCTCTCTACGATCTACCGTTAGTCCCTCGAACATACCCAGTCGGTACGCCTCTTTAGTTCGGTCATAGCCTAAGGCACGCTACCAAAGTTAAAGTACCTTAGGGCCAGAGTTTATCTCCCCTATAAAGGGATAATAAAGGCATCTACGACTACAACACTCAAATACCATAATAAAATACACTTCACAACAACTGGTGGCCGTTGGAAAACTGGGTCGAGGAGACTAAATAAGGTTGCAAAATACAAAAAAAAATCGAAATGACCGTATTAGAAGGGGAAAGTAAATGTACTTCACTTTTAGTGGCGCTCGAATTCGCAAAACTTTCAGCAGCTTTGCTCGAACTTTGGCTATTAGAAATAGATTTGTATCCCCTCAAGGATTTGGGTACAATAGAAAAAATGGAAAAAAGGCTCGATCAAGAATTGTAAAATAGAAAAAAAAATACAGTATCTAGTTTTTGGCAAGTAGAAGCAAGTATTTTTTTAGTGTTAGTAATAAATGCAATGTAGTAGTGCCGTATATTACTAAATAATAAAGTATTTGTACCGTGAATTGAAATAATAAAATAAAAGATAATACGTAAAGAAAAACAAAATCTAGCTGGACCGATGAAACGTTGGTAGTAACAGAATAATTTAAGGCATAATAGTAGAAAATAGGGTCCTAATTCAGCCTTTCTACGGGTACAGGCTTGGGACTTCTTGTTCAAGGATAACAGTGCTACAATTTAGCAAAGGAAGCACACAAAGTGAGGTCCGAGCAATTATATTTTAGAATCTGCCCTTTTAGAGTGTTTTAGGAGTAGAGGTGCTTCGGAAATATGGCATTTTCCGACGTAATAAGCAATAGAATTAACTTTGTTAAAGCTAACAAATACTAGGTTAGTTGTGTAGTTTCACAAGCAAAGGGAAGGAAAAGATATATAAATATATAATTAAAGTACTTGAGGAAAGGAATGAAAAGAAAAACGAGAAAAGTAACCTTATAAGTAAGAAAACAAATGTGGAAGCTTAGCAAAAGTCGCCGAAGGAAGCAAAAAAAAAGAGTTGTTACCCAGCTGTGATGGGAGCTCTGCATAACAGAAATCACAATTTTCTACAATCGCAGAAAATGGAGGCATGGGGATGGGTCTTAAAAGGGTCTCCTTTACCTACACAGAGGACCTTCATCTGAATAATGGTGTTAGAAAAAGTTCAAATTCTGAATTAGCAGCACAAAATTTGTCCGAAGAAAGTTTAAATTTGAATTTTAAACCATGGCTGCTTTTGAGCCATGTAGATGTAAAACAAGCCACTGTTCATGCTTGTTAACAAAGAATGTAAACCCACATTAGGACAAAAAGAGAAGGCAATGTATCTTTTTGGGATAGCTAATATTGAAAACTCTGGTCTACTCTTACGGTTATTCAATGCCAAATCATCCTCAAGTGTAGTCTGATTAAACATCAGTAGAGTTTAGTTAAATATTAGGTAGAGTGTATATAAGATAAAACACGGTCTGATAGTAGAAATCAAATAGAGTGAAACCAATTGTCCCTTATATTCAAATTAGCCTACAAGTAGATTGTATCCAGGAACTAAATAGAAATAATATTACAGAAACAATTACACAGGACGTTACAGTTTACATTACAATAGTTAACGTTCAAATTCCTAACTTTATACGGGTTAAGGTAAACTTAATATTCACTATATATTTAGAATCAGCATTAAAAGACAATTCTTTTGATATGTATATTAAAAAAAATGGGGGTTGTTAAACAAAAAAACGAAGGAGGCTTGACTACGGAAATAGGGTCATTGGAAACTAGCAAATTTGGAGGAGCTCAATCACTGCTGGTTTTCTCGTTGTTAAGTACATGCAATGCATCTACTGATCTCTGCCTGAGGTGACACTTCCAGTCGAATTAGAAACAAATGTTTTTGAAGAATTTTAAAACAATTATAATAGGAAAAACAGCAAGAGTTTACATTAATTGCGCAATACATGTACAAGCTAGCTGTAATCTTATTAAAATTAGTTATAGTATAATATAGTAATTTTTTTTATTAGTTACACTAGGTGAAAAAGAAAAAAAATTTTAAGACAATAATTAAGCACTATAAAGATTGAAGCGAAACTTAGAATAAGCTTAGAAGGAAAGGAATAGGTGCTAAGTAAAAAGAACCGAAAGCAATATAAAAATATGTTATAACCTAAAAACTTACCAGGAGGAGTAAGCCAACGATAAAATCCATTAAAAATAAGCCAAAATAAAAATTAACCCCATCGTCACAAGCAAACCACAGTTCATTGTTCAAGATAATAATTTTAACTCTAGCGATGTTTTGGATCTGAGAAAACGAACTGGCACAGAATAATCCTAGTTTAAACAATTGGTTTTCACCTGTGCCAACCCAAACACCCAAATCCCAAGCCGTCGAACCCTAAAAGAAACTAAACGTATTCACTTTTTCTTTGAAATTAAAATATAACATTACACAACAAAAGAACTTGCAGTAATCAACAGAAATTCATTCATACAACGTTCCCATATTTAAGCTTATCAATAAACCACAGATAGTGGAAATCGCATTCTAAGCTGTGTAGCCTTGCCAGGGGAATTATTGTCTCTCTTTCTTTGGCAAATAAAATAGTGATTAAAGCTGGGATAAAATTGGCAACCAGTATATCGTAAAAATTGCATTTCAAGGAAGAAATGAGAACTAGCAAATGCGGGGCAAAACTTAATTAAAAGTGTTCTAAAAATCAGCTGAAAAACTACAGTACTTTTCTAACACAAAAACTTTCGGAAGAAAAAATTTAAATAATTTCAAAAAATACAGGTTGCAAAAAAAAATAAAAAAAAAATAGACCCCCCCCCCCCCCCCAAACTCTTAAAAATATGGAGATAATGAATTTGACCATAGAAGGGCAATCAGCATAAAAACTTTTTTAAGGGTTTTGAAAATACATGAAACATATAAATATAGGCTTTAAAAAAAGACCTATTTTACTGAAAAAGCGGAAAAAGACTTGAAAAAAACCCTTAGGCTTCATTGAAGTAAATAATCAAAAAAAAGAGAAGGGTTCAAGTTGAAAATATAGTCAGATAAAATTAAAGGAGAAGAAACTTAATGGAGACAGTTAAACTCTGTTATACGCACATATTGAACTGACCAAACAAGACTAGTATGAAAATTGAAATATTGGAGAAATATTTCCTAGATTAATAGAAATATTGGAGAAATGCTCCAAGTAGACAGGAAAAAATTTTGCTCTCTTATGTGGGAGTCGTGTTAAGAAAAATTACTAAAATGGCCTGAAAAAATAAAAGAAGGCACCAAATAACCGTAATGACTTAATTTGAATTTGAAACCTAATACAACACCACAAAATGTGGGGAAGTTAAAGTGAAAATAGTCATTGTCACTTGTATGTCTAAAACTAAATTACTGTGTGCCATGAAGGCCAGGTATTTTCTGCAGAAGAGCCACTTTTCTGAAAAAAGAATATCCCAAGAGAAAATTGTGGCAACAAATCAAAAAATATGGCAATACTATAAATAATTAATTATTGTGTATGCGGGTTCATAATAGTCCTTTTAGATTTAGCCCATGACAGGAGGACCTAGAAACGTTATAAGGAGCTACCAGAAGGCAGTCCTGGTAAGCAAACCTTCAGAGTACAGGCCAAGTTAATTGATAATGGCTAACAGGTATAAGGTGAACAGCAAAATTTTTTTTAACTTATCAGATCTAAGCTGTAAATGGAGCCTTATACCAAAAGGACATTAAAGCTGAAAAAAAGAGAGATTACAGACAAAAACGTTATAAAAATGTCTCAAGTACCAAAAATTCGAAAAGAATTAGAAAGCTCAAAAGTCTGAAAAGTTTGAGCAAAGTCATGTTATGTGAACTATTGCCAAGCGCTTATATAGAGGCTAATCACAGTTATCAATTATAGTGCATAAATCTATTTGTTGGAGTTGCTTTTGTTTTGTAAATGTTTTAATTTCAGTTAGGACTTATCGTATAAAAGTCTTGACAAACTTATTTAAAAGTTGTACAAAAAATAAATATTGCAGTGATTAAATAAATTATTAGAGTACATAATTATTATTTGTTTTTAACAATCAAGTTATGTATCAACATAACTTCTGTTAATATATATATATATATATATATATATATATATATATATATATATATATATATATATATATATATATATATATGTATATATAACCTAAACTGTCTATGTAAATATATTGAATTAAATGTTGAGTATTTGTGTTTTTATTTTTATATCATTCAAGAAGTATTCTAGATTAATATTTCATAAGCAATTAACAAAACAATGATTGGAATTAATTCTAATGCTAGTCTATACCGTGTTTTATTTTCAAAAATGCTTTAAGTTTTAGCCAGTAGTTAAATGTTCCATCTAGTTTTGCGAATAAAAACAATACTTGTGTAAGTTTTTACACATTGCTTGTATATATATGCTCTGTTTAACTAGTGATTTAATGAATATGTAAAGGTTTGACTTCGAGTCAACATATAAATACTTTTTATTGTGAAATAATCCGTTAAGTATTAAGTTTGAAAGAATAATCCAGCAAGAAACATAATGTTTCGATTTAAGCAGGATATTATTTTTGGAGTAATTAAAAACATGAGACAGTAATTAATAGTAATTAACTTTCGTTAAAAAAAAGAATACAGCGATATATACAAATTGCGAATGTTTCTTTTTACTGTATATATGTAACAAATTTTGCTTAATCTGTATTCTAATATGAATATTCACTTTGGATACAATCGTAGCTATTTTTTTGGAAATCAAATTTTTCGTAGCATCATTTCGGATCCATTCTTTTTCAATCATTATTTGACACATTTTTGGAAAGTAACAAATTTTGAAGCCACTTCGAATGTATCCTGATACTATCATCTCATACCATTAGAAACCATACCATACTTGATCAACTGATATTTTGGAAACTATACCAGTATTACAGACTTTAGTACAAGTTCATCAGAAAGTGAGATAAAATCAGAACTTAATTTAGGCCTAGAGAATGTACTACATAGCCCAAATGGCTTATGTCATTGAAATATGTGAAAACTCTTTGTGCTGGAAAAATATATGAAAATTTAAAAATCAAAAAAGTTATGTGTAATTTATCCAAGGCATTTCTAAACCGAAAAATAAACAGTATACCAACCACATCACACAGATAAATTAAATTATTAATGGGAATTAAATTTAAACTCAAATAATTCATAAGAGTTTCTAATATAACTTGAAATCTAATTTAAGTAGAACCACTAATATAATGCTAAAGCCGCTTGGGGTCAAGTTAAAACAAAATATGCATATGAAAAAGGGTAAAAAGAGTATTTTTCAGTCCTAGAGACAGAGAAAAACAGAAACAAGGATGAATTTCAAATTGAAATCCTTCGACGAAAAAAGAACATGGCCTATATTGGACCAAAAACATGACCCTAAGGAAACCCATTGAGGGTAGATGCACATAATGATCCAAAGATGGCAGCATAATAGCTGTAAACAAAATTAAATTGTTTTAAAAGTAAAATATTGAGAATTGGGACAATTCTTCTCTAAATGGGTAGTATTGTGGTAAAGCTTTCTGATTTAGTTAATTATTAATTTAGTAAAAATATATAAGACGCAAATACGAAGTTTAGAAATACCACTTTTTATTAAGATAAGGAACATATCCTGCCAAGTTTCTGTTTAACGGGAAATTGAGAAATCACCACTTCCTTGCTATTACGTGGGTTGGGTAAAGGAAGGTGTGGTTGATAAAAATGTATAAAAGATACATTTTATCGGAAGGGGGAGACATATACTAACTTTATACCGGACTGACCTCTGGTCCGTTGTTTTTAGAAATACCTTGGAATCTTGTCATATCATTGTAATTGTCTAAGTTTCTTATTATATATTATTGTAGTTTCTGAGACTTGTGGTCTAGCCTACTTGGGACAGCCAACCCCAATAGAGTATCTATATCTGGAATGATTATATGTTAATTAAATAAAAGTATTGTATTTTAGACAACCTCTCTACAATCTGCCGTTAGCCCCTCGAACATACCCAGTCGGTACGCCTCATTAGTTCGTTCATAGCCTAAGGCACGCTACCAAAGTTTAATTACCTTATGGCCAGAGTTTATCTCCCCTATAAAGGGAGAATAAAGGCATCTACGACTACACCACTCAGCTACCATAAAATATAATTTACAACATAATAAATCAAACAATTTTAGCATTTTAATTACTAAATATCAGTATATGTATATTAAACTGACAATGCACATTCATTAGTATTTTTTCAGTAAAGTGCAAATTTTATTCTGGCCTTGGGAAGGCATATGGGTTTTGCGCCCTGCTTATGTTAATTTCTGCTCGTTTTGAGTTTGACTCGGTTATTTATTGTAATTTCTGTTCGTTTTGGGTTTCATTTATTTATCGATGCTGATTTGTGGTAGTTTCACGCTTGGTAGATTATTTGATTTTATTTTTACTCATTTTTGTTTTAATGGAGTTATTTACTTTTCTTTGAAAAACTTATTTTGTGGCAAATTTTTTTTAATTAATTTCTGTTCGTTTTATATTGACATAGTCTTTTCAGGGAAAAAGGAAATAACACTTTAAATCTTTTCGTTTTTTAAGACTATAGTTTGGCCTTTTGTTTGGATGCTGTAGAAAACTTTTAAGCAATTTTTAACACCATAAACCATTATAAAAATCTGGATACAAATAGTACTGTTTAATTTAGTTTCATACCTCCTCTAGTTGACCTGGAATGGAAAACTTGATACCATTCGCAAAAAAAATCTGTTTACTTTCTATGATAGCTTGGATACACTAACGCTATTTTGATTTGGTTAAGTTTTAAGAGCAAAAGTGGCCCCGAAAGTTTGAACATAATAACCTCAGTCGTTCTTGGGATACTACTCAGATGCCTTATTAGAAATTAGCATTATCACAGTGAATTTTGATTTAATCTTAAGGCAACATTTAGTTTTCAAACATAAAGGGCTAATGCGAGGGTGGGCGTGAGAGGGTGGGAGTGGAAGGGGGATTAGTTGCCCTCCAATCACTTTCGACTATTAAAAAGGGCATCAGCCCTTTCTATTTTCAATCGAATGAGCCTCTTTCGAAATTCCCACGACAACTCCTTCGATACAAAGTGCACTGGTCTAAACAACAACAACAACAACAAATTTCACTAATCACTTTCGACTATTAAAAAGTGTACTAGCCCTTTGAATTTCAAATCGAATGAGCCCTTTTTCAAGTTTCTACGACAAAGATTTCAATAAAAACCTTATATGCCCAAAGGGCAAAACTTATAATCCTTGCCCTGAGGGTTGTGGGGGAGTGTCCTCCTCAAAAACATATTTTCTATCTGGAAATCAACTACGCTTAACAAAATAGCTATCCCAAAATGTTTATTGGATGTGTTTGGGTGAATGATGTGCATGGGGGGGGGGGGCTAGTTGCCCTCCAATCACTTTCCACTATTAAAAAGGGCACTAGCCCTTTGAATTTTTAATCAAATGAGCTTTTTTTGAAGTTTCTACGACAACACCTTATATAAAAAACTTATATGCCCCCAGGGCATAACTTAAAACCCTTACCCTGAGCTGTGGGGGAGTATCCTCCTCAAAATCATATTTTCCATCTGCAAATCAACTACACAAAACAAAATGGCTGTCTCAAAATTTTGATTGGATGTGTTTTGGGGAATGATGGGCGTGGGGAGGGGCTAGTTGCCCTCCGATCACTTCCGACTATTAAAAATGGCACTAGCCCTTTGAATTTCCCAATAAATGAGCCTTTTTTGAAGTTTCTATGACAACGCCTTCTATAAAAACCTTATATGCCCCCAGGGCATAACTTAAAACCCTTGCCCTGAGGGTTCTGGGGGAGTGTCCTCCTCAAAAATAAATTTTCTATCTGGAAATCAACTAGCCTACGCTGAACAAAATGGCTATCTCAAAATTTTGATTGGACTTGTTTGGGGGAATGATGGGCGTGTGGGGGGAATACATGCCCTCCAATCACTTTCGACTATTAATAAGGGCACTAGCCCTTTGAATTTCCAAGCGAATGAGCCTGTTTTGAAGTTTCTACGACAACGCCTTCTATTGAAACCTTATATGCCCCCAGAACATAACTTAAAACCCTTGCCCTGAGGGTTATGGGGGAGTGTCCTCCTCGAAAACATATTTTCTATCTGAAAATCAACTACGCTGAACAAAATGGCTATCTCAAAATTTTGATTGGATGTGTTTGGGGGAATGATGGGGGGCTAGTTGCCCTCCAATCACTTTGACTATTAAAAACGGCACTATCCCTTTGAATTTCCAATCGAATGAGCCTCTTTTGAAGTTTCTATGACAACGCCTTCCATATAAACCTTATATGCCCCCAGGGCACAACTTAAAACCCTGGCCTGAGGGTTGTTGGGGAGTGTCCTCCTCAAAAACATATTTTCTATCTGGAAATCAACTAGCCTACGCTGAACAAAATGGCTATCTCAAAATTTAGATTAGATGTGTTTGGGGGAATGATGGGCGTAGAGGGGGGCTAGGTGCCCTCCAATTACTTTCGACTATTAAAAAGGGCACTAGCCCTTTGAATTTCCAAGCGAATGAGCCTGTTTGAAGTTTCCACGACAACGCCTTCTATAAAAAAACCTTATATGCCCCCAGGGCATAACTTAAAACCCTTGCCCTGAGGGTTTTGGGGGAGGGTCCTCCTCAAAAACATATTTTCTATCTGGAAATCAACTACGCTGAACAAAATGAATATCTCAAAATTTTGATTGGATGTGCTTGGGGGAATAATGGGCGTGGGAGGGGGGCTAGTTGCCCTCCAATCACTTTCTACTATTAAAAAGAGCACTAGCCCTTTGAATTTCCAATCGAATGAGCCTTTTTTGAAGTTTCTACGACACCGACTTCTATAAAAACCTTATATGCCCGCAGGGCATAACTTATAACCCTTGCCCTGAGGGTTGTGGGGGAGTGTCTTCCTCAAAAATATATTTTCTATCTGGAAATAAACTAGCCTACGCTGAACAAAATGGCTATCTCAAAATTTAGATTGGATGTGTTTGGGGGAATGATGGGGGGCTAGTTGCCCTCCAATCACTATTGACTATTAAAAAGGGCACTAGCCCTTTGAATTTCCAATCAAATGAGCCTCTTTTGAAGTTTCTACGACAACACCTTCCATATAAACCTTATATGCCCCCAGGGCACAACTTAAAACCCTGGCCAGAGGGTTGTGGGGGAGTGTCCTCCTCAAAAACATATTTTCTATCTGGAAATCAACTAGCCTACGCTGAACAAAACGGCTATCTCAAAATTTTGATTAAATGTGTTTGGGGGAATGATGGGCGTAGGGGGGGGGGGGCTAGGTGCCCTCCAATCACTTTCGACTATTAAAAAGGGCACTAGCCCTTTGAATTTCCAAGCGAATGAGCCTGTTTGAAGTTTCTACGACAGCGACTTCTATAAAAACATTATATGCCCCCAGGGCATAACTTAAAACCCTTGCCCTGAGGGTTGTGGGGGAGTGTCTTCCTCAAAAATGAATTTTCTATCTGGAAATAAACTAGCCTACGCTGAACAAAATGGCTATCTCAAAATTTTGATTGGTTGTGTTTGGGGGAATGATGGGCGTGTGGCGGGGGGGGGGCTAGGTTCCCTCCAATCACTTCGATCTATTAAAAAGTGCACGAGCTCTTTGAATTTCCAATCAAATGAGCCTTTTTTGAAGTTTCTACGACAACACCTTCTATAAAAACCTTATATGCCCCCAGAACATAACTTAAAACCCTTGCCCTGAGGGTTGTGGGGGAGTGTCATCCTCAAAAGCATATTTTCTATCAGAAATTCAAGTACGCTAAACAAAATGGTTATCTTAAAATTTTGATTGGATGTGTTTTGGGGAATTATGGGGGGCTAGTTGCCCTCCAATAACTTTTGACTATTATAAGGGGCATTAGCCCTTTGAATTTCCAATCGAATGGGCCTCTTTTGAAGTTTGTACGACAACGCCTTCCATATAAACATTATAAGCCCCCAGGGCACAACTTAAAACTCTGGCCTGAGGGTTGTTGGGGAGTGTCCTCCTCAAAAACATATTTTCTATCTGGAAATATACTAGCCTACGCTGAACAAAATAGCTATCTCAAAATTTTGATTGGATATGTTTGGGGGAATGATGGGCGTGTGGGGGGGGGGGATAGGTGCCCTCCAATCACTTTCGACTATTAAAAAGGTCACTAGCCCTTTGATTTTCCAATCGAATGAGCCTTTTTTGGAGTTTCTACAACAACACCTTCTATAAAAACCTTATATGCCCCCAGAGCATAACTTAAAACCCTTGCTCTGAGGGTTGTGGGGGAGTGTCCTCCTCAAAAATATATTTTCTATCTGGAAATCAACTACGCTGAACAAAATGGCTATCTCAAAATTTTGATTGGATGTGCATGTGGGAATGATGGGCACGGGGGAGGCTAGTTGCCCTCCAATCACTTTCAACTATTAAAAAGGGCACTAGCCCTTTGAATTTCCAATCGAATGAGCCTGTTTTGAAGTTTCTATGGCAACGCCTTGTATAAAAACATTATATGCCCCCAGGGCAAAAATTAAAACCCTTGCCCTCAGGGTTGTGGGGGAGTGTCCTCCTCAAAACATATTTTCTTTCTGGAAATCAACTACGCTGTACAAAATAGCTATCTCAAAATTTTGACTGGATGTCTTTAGGGGAATGATGGGCGTGGGGGGGGGACTAGTTGCCCTCCAATCACTTTCGACTATTCACCAATCGAATGAGCTCGTTTTGAAGTTTTTACGACAACGCCTTCTATAAAAACCTTATATGCCCCCAGGGCATAACTTAAAACCCTTGCCCTGAGGGTTGTGGGGGAGTTTCCTCCTCAAAAACATTTTTTCTTTCTGGAAATCAACTAGCCTACGCTGAACAAAATTGCTATCTCAAAATTTTGATTGGATATGTTTGGGCGAATGATGGGGGTGGAGGGGGTGGGGGGGGGCTAGTTGCCCTCCAATCACTTTCGACTATTAAAAAGGGCACTAGCTCCTTTAATTTCCAATCGAACGAGCCTGTTTTGAAGTTTTTACGACAACACCTTCTATAAAAACCTTATATGCCCCCAAGGCATAACTTAAAACCTTTTCCCTGAGGGTTGTGGGGGAGTGTCCTCCTCAAAAACATATTTTCTATCTTGAAATCAACTAGCCTACGCTGAACAAAATAGCTATCCCAAAATTGTGATTGGATGTGTTTGGGGGAATGATGGGCCTGTGGGGGGGGGGCTAGCTTCCCTCCAATCACTTTCGACTATTAAAAAGGGCACTAGTCCTTTGAATTTACAATCGAATGAGCCTTTTTTGAAGTTTCTACGACAACTCCTTCTATAAAAATCTAATATACACCCAGGGCATAACTTAAAATACTTGCCCTGAGGGCTGTGGGGGAATGTCCTCCTCAAAAACTTATTTTCTATGTCGAAATCAACTATGCTGAACAAAATGGCTATCTCAAAATTTTGATTGGATGTGTTTGGAGGAATGATGGGGGGGCTAGTTACCCTCCAATCACTTTCAACTATTAAAAAGGGCCCTAGAACTCTCGATTTCCAATCGAATGAGTCCTTTTAAAAGTTCTACGATGACCCCTTCCATACGAAGTGCCCAGCTCTAAAAGGAAAAAATAATAAATGATACATTGTGCCAACATCGTTGTTATATGCCCCCAGAGCACAACTTAAAACCCTTGCCCCGAGGGTTGTGGGGGAGTTTGCTCCTCAAAAACATATTTTCTATCTGGAAATCAACTAGCCTACTCCAATCACTTTCGAGGGCTAGTTGCCCTCCAATCACTTTCGACTATTAAAAAGGGCACTAGCTCCTTTAATTTCCAATCGAATCAGCCTGTTTTGAAGTTTTACGACAACATCTTCTATAAAAACCTTATATGCCCCCAGGGCATAACTTAAAACCCTTGCCCTGTGGGTTGCGGGGGATGATCATCCTAAAAATCACATTGTCTATCGGGTAATCACCTCCGCGGAACAAAATGGATATGCAACACTTTGGATGGGATGTGTTGGGGGGATTGATGGGCGTGGGGGGGGGGCTAGTTGCCCTCCAATCCCTTTTAACTATTAAAAAGGGCACTAGCCCATTGAATTTCCAATCGAATGAGCCTGTTTTGAAGTTACTACGACAATGCCTTCTATAAAAACCTTATATGTCCCCAGGGCATGACTTAAAACCCTTGCCCTGCGGGTTGTGGGGGAGTGTCCTCCTCAAAAACATATTTTCTATCTGGAAATCAACTAGCCAATGCTGAAATAAATGGCTATCGCAAAATTTTGATTAGATGTGTTTGGGGGAATGAGGGGTGGGGGGGGTAGTTGTCCTCCAATCACTTTTGACTATTAAAAGGGCACTATCCCTTTGAATTTCCAATCGAATGAAACTGTTTTGAAGTTGTTACGACAACGCCTTCTATAAAAACCTTATATGCCCCCAGGGCATAACTTAAAACCCTTGCCCTGAGGGTTTTGGGGGAGTGTCCTCCTCTAAAAGATATTTTATATCCGGAAATCAACTACGTTGAACAAAATGGCTATCTCAAAATTTTGATTGGATGTGTTTGTGGGAATGATGGGGGTGGAAGGGGGGCTAGTTGCCCTCCAATCACTTTTGACTATTAGAAAGGGCACTAGACCTTTGAAATTCCAATCGAATGAGCATGTTTTGAAGTTTCTACGACAACACCTTCTACAAAAATCTTATATACCCCGAGGGCATAACTTAAAACAGTTGCCCTGAGGGTTTTGGGGGAGTGTTCTCCTCAAAATCATATTTTCTATCTGGAAATCAACTAGCCTACGCTGAACAAAATGGCTATCTCAAAATTTTGATTGGATGTCTTTGGGGGACTGATGGGCTTGTGTGGGGGGGGGGGGCTAGGTGCCCTCCAATCACTTTTGACTATTAAAAAGGGCACTAGCCCTTTGAATTTCCAATCAAATGAGTCCCTTTTGAAGTTTTTAAGACAATGCCTTTTATAAAAACTATATATGCCCCCAGGGCATAACTTAAAACCCTTGCCCTGAGGGTTATGGGGGAGTTTCCTCCTCAAAAACATATTTTCTATCTGAAAATCCACTACCCTTAACAAAATGTCTATCTCAAAATTTTGATTTGATGTCTTTAGGGCAATCATTGGCGTGGGGGGGCCTAGTTGCCCTCCAATCACTTTTAACTATTAAAAAGGACACTAGCCCTTTGAATTTCCAACCGAATGAGCCTGTTTTTAAGTTTCTACGACAACGCCTTCTATAAAAACCTTATATGCCCCCAGGGTATAACTTAAAACTCGTGCCCTGAGGGTTGTGGGGGAGTGTCCTCCTCAAAAATATATTTTCTTCCTGGAAATGAACTAGCCTACGCTGAACAAAATGGCTATCTCAAAATTTTTATTGGATGTGTTTGGGGGAATGATGGGCGTGGGGGAGGGGCTAGTTGCCCTCCAATCACTTTCGAATATTAAAAGGGCACGAGCCCTGTGAATTTACAATCAAATGAGCCTTTTTTGAAGTTTCTACAACAACGCCTTCTATAAAAAACCTTATATGCCCCCAGGGCATAACTTAAAACCCTTGCCCTGAGGGTTGCGGGGGAGTGTCCTCCTCAAAAACACATTTTCTATCTGGAAATCAACTACTTTGAACAAAATGGCTATCTCAAAATTTTGATTGGATGTGTTCTGGTTAATGATGGGCGTGGGGGTGGGGGCTTGTTGCCCTCAAATAACTTATTACTATTAAAAAGGGCAATAGTCCTTTCAATTTCCAATCGAAGGAGCCTGTTTCGAATTTTTTACGACAACGCCTTCTATAAAAACCTTATTTATGCCCCAGGGCATAAATTAAAACCTTTGCCCTGAGGGTTGCGGGGGAGTATCCTCCTCAAAAACATATTTTCTATCTGGAAATCAAATAGCCTGCGCTGAAAAAAATGGCTATCTCAAAATTTTTACTGGATGTGTTTGGGGGAATGATGGGCGTGGGGGTGGGCTAGTTACCCTCCAGTCACTTTCGACTATTAAAAAGGGTACTATCCCTTTCAATTTCCAATCAAATGAGCGCCTTTTGAAGTTTCTACGACAGCGCCTTCTATAAAAACCTTGGATGCCCCAAGGGCATAACTTAAAACCCTTGCCCTGAGAATTGTGGGGAAGTGTCCTCCTCAAAAACATATTTTCTATCTGGAAATCAGCTAGCTTACGCTGAACAAAATGACTATCACAAAATTTTGATTGGATGTGTTTGGGGGAATTATGGGTGTGGGGGGTGGGGGGGATAGTTGTCCTCCAATCACTTTTGACTATTAAAAGGGCACTAGCCCTTTGAATTTTGAATGGAATGAGCCTGTTTTGAAGTTTCTACGACAACGCCTTCTATAAAAACCTTGTATGCCCCCAGGGCATAACTTAAAACCCTTGCCCTGAGGGTTTTGGTAAAGTGTCCCCCTCAAAAACATATTTTCTATCTGGAAATCAACTACGCTGAACAAAATGGCTATCTCAAAATTTTGATTGGATGTGTTTGTGGGAATGATAGGGGTGGGGGGCTAGTTGCCCTCCAATCACTTTCGACTATTAAAAAAAGCACTAGCCCTTTGAAATTCCAATCGAATGAGCCTGTTTTGAAGTTTCTACGACAACACCTTTTATAAAAACCTTATTTGCCCCCAGGGTATAACTTAAAACCTTTGCCCTGAGGGTTGCGGTGGAGTGTCATCCTCAAAAACATATTTTCTGTCTTGAAATCAACTACACTGAACAAAATGCCTTTCTCAAAATTTCGTTTCGATTTATGGGGGGGATGAGGGGCTTGGGGGGGGGGCTAGTTGCCCTCCAATAACTTTAGACTATTAAAAATGCTACTAGCCCTTTGAATTTCCAACCGAATGAGCCTGTTTTGAAGTTTCTATGACAACGTCTTCTATAAAAACCTTATATGCCCCCAGGGCATAACTTAAAACACTTGCCCTGACGGCTGTTGGGGTGTGTCCTCCTCAAAAATATATTTTCTATCGAGTACGCTGAAAAAAATGGCTATCTCTGAATGTGTTTGGAGGAATCATGGGCGTTTGGGCTAGTTGCCCTCCAATCACTTTTGACTATTATAAAGGGCCCTAGAACTCTCGATTTCCAATCGAATGAACCCATTTTAAAGTTTCTACGACGACCCCTTCCATATGAAGTACCCTGCTCTAAAGAAAAAAATAATAAATGATGTATTGTGCCAACATCGTTGTTATATGCCCTCAGGGCATAACTTAAAATTCTTGCCCCGAGGGTTGTGGGAGAGTGTCCTCCTCAAATAAATATTTTCTATCGGGAAATCAACTACGCTGAACAAAACGGCTATCTCAAAATTTTGATTGGAGTTGTTTGGGGTAATGATGGGCGTGGGGGGGGGGGCTAGTTGCCCTCCAATCACTTTCGACTATTATAAAGGGCACTAGCCACTCCAATTTCCAATTGAACGAGCCCTTTTCGAAGTTTCTACGACAGCTCCTTTGATACGAAGTGCCCTGGTATGGAAAAGAAAGAAAAGAAAAAAGAAAAATAAATAATACTTTGTGCCCACACCGTTCTTTACTTAGGAAACGCTATCGCGCTGCCTATGAAATCTCAAGCCTTCCAATCATTTTCGACTATTAAAAAGGGCACTAGCCCTTTCAGTTTCCAATCGAATGAGCCCTTTTTGAGTTTCTAAGTCAACGCTTTCTATAAGCACCTTATATGCCCTCAGGGCATAAATTACAACCCTTACCCTGACGGCTGTGAGGAGGTTGTAATCCTCAAAGACCTAATTTCCTGAACTTTCAACTACGTTGAACAAAATGGTTATATCAAAATTTTGATTGGATGTGTTTGAGGAAATGGTGGAAGAGAGAGGGGCGTTAGCTGCTCTCCAATCACTTTCAACTATTAAAAAAGGCACTATCCCTTTCAGTTTCCAATCGAATGAGCCCTTTTGAAGTATCTATGTCAACGCTTTCTATAAAAAACCTATAAGCTCCCAGGGTATAGCTTACAACACTTGCCCTGAGGGTCTGGGGGGGGGGGGGTTGTCATCCTCAAAGACCTAATTTATAGAACTTTCATCTACGTTGAACAAAATTGCTATCTCAAAGATTTGATTAGATGTGTTTGGGGAAATGGTGGGCGTGAGAGGGGGATTAGTTGTCCTCCAATCACTTCCGACTATTAAAAAGGGCACTAGCCCTGTCAATTTTCAATCGAATAAGTCCTTTTCGAAGTTTCTACGACAACACGTTCTATAAAAACCTATTATGCCCCCAGGGCAAAACTGACAACCCTTGCCCTGAGGGCTTTGAGGGGGTTTTCATCCTCAAAGACCAAATTTCATCTACGTTGAACAAAATAACTATCTCAATATTTTGATTAAAATGTTTTGGGAAATAGTTTGCGCGAGAGGGGGGCTAGTTGCCCTCCAATCACTTTCGACTATTAAAAAGGGCACTATCCCTTTCAATTTCCAACTGAAAGAGCCCTTTTTGAAGATTCTACTTCAGCGCTGTCTAGAAAAACCTTATATACACCCAGGGCAAAATTTACAACCCTTGCCCTGAGGGCTATTGGGGAAGTATCATTCAACTACGTTGAACAAAATGGCTATCTCGAAATTTTGATTGGATGTGTGTTTGGAAATGGTGGGAGTGAGAGGGGGAATACTTACCCTCCAATCACTTTCGACTATGAAAAGGGCACTAGCCCTTTGAATTTACAATCGAATGAGCCCTTTTTGAAGTTTCTACGACAACGCTTTCTATTAGAAAAAACCTTATATGCCCCCAAGGTATAACTTCCAACCCTTGACCTGAGGGCTGTGGGGGGAGTGTCATCCTCAAAAAAATAATTTCCTGACTTTTTAACTACTTCAAACAAAATGGCTATCTAAAAATTTTGATTGGATATGTTTGGGGAAAGGGTGGGTGTGAGAGGGGTGTATGTTATCCCCCAATCACTTTCGATTATTAAAAAGGGCACAAGCCCTTCTAATTTTCAATCGAATGAGCCCTTTTTGAAGTTTCTACAACATCGCTATCTATAAAAACCTTATATGCCCACAGGTCATAACTTACAAACCTTACCCTGAGGGCTCTGAGGAGGTTATCATCCTCAAAGACCTAATTTCTAAGACTTTTAACTACGTTGAACAAAATGACTATCTAAAAATTTTGATTTCATGTATTTAGGTAAAAGGTCGGTGTGAGAAAAAGGGCACTATTAAAAAGGGCACTAGCCCTTAGAATTTTCAATCGAATGAGCCATTTTTCAAGTTTCTACAAGTTTCAAGCTTTCAATAAAAACCTTATATGCCCCCAGGACATAACTTACAAATCCTTGCCCTGAGGGCTGTGAGGGGGTTTGTCATCCTTAAAGACGTAATTTCCAGAACTTTCAACTACGTTGAACAAAATGGATATCTCAAAATGTTTTTTGGATGTGTTTGGAGAAAAGGTGGGCGTCAGAGGGGGTATAGTTGCCCTCCATTCGCTTTCGACTATTAAAAAGGGCACTAGCCCTTTTTAATAGTCCAATTGAATGAACCCTTTCTGCAGTTTCTAAGACAAAGCTTTCTTTAAAAACCTTATATGCCCCCAGGGCATAACTTACGACCCTTGCCCTGAGGGCTGTGGGGGAAGTTTCCTTCTCAAAAACATAACTTCTATGTGAAAATCAACTACTCTGAACAAAATAGTTATCTCAAAATTTTGATTGGATGTGTTTGGGGAAATGGTTGGCGTGGAAGGGGTGTTAGTTGCCTTCCAATAACTTTCGACTATTAAAAAGGGCACAAGCCATTCCAATTTCCAATCGAACGAGCCGTTTTTGAAGTTTCTATGACAACTCGTTCGATACGAAGTGCCCTAGCATGGGAAAAAAAATAATTCGATACGAAGTCCCCAAAAAATGTTTGGGGGAATCGTGGGCGTGAGAGGGCGGCTAGTTGCCTTCCAATTACTTTCTATTATTAAAAAGGGCACTAGCCCTTTGAATTTCCAATTGAGTAAGCCCTTTTTAAAGTTTTTACGACAACACTTTCAATAAAAACCTTATATGCCCCCAGGGCATAACTTACAACCCTTGCCCTGAAGACTATGGGGAGGAGTGTCCAGCTCAAAGATACAATTGCTGGACCTTTCAATTGCGTTGAACAACATGGCTATCTCAAAATTTTGACTGGATATGTTTGGGGAAATGGCGGGCGCGGAAAGGGTGTTAGTTGCCCTCCAATCACTTTCGACTATTAAAAAGGACACTAGCCATTTCAATTTCCAATCGAATGAGCCCTTTTTGAAGTTTTTACGACAACGTTTTCTATAAAAACCTTATATGCCCCCAGGGCATAACTTACAACCCTTGCCCCGAGGGCTGTGGGGGAGTTGTCATCCTCAAAGACCTAGTTTCCAGAACTTTCAACTGCGTGAACATAATGGCTGTCTCAAAATTTTGATTGGATGGATTTGGGAAAAAGGTGGGCGTGAGAGGGGGGTTAGTTGTCCTCCAATCACTTTCGACTATAAAAAAAGGCACTTGCCCTTTGAATTTTCAATCGAATGAGCCTTTTTTTTAAGTTTCTTTAATAATACTTTCTATAATAATCTTATATACCCCCAGGGCATAACTTACAACCCTTGCCCTGAGGACTGTGGGCGAGTGTCCTCCTCAAAAACATAATTTATGTCTCAAAAACAACTACGCTGAACAAAATGGCTATCTCAGAATTTTGATTGGATATGTTTGGGGAAACGGTGGGCGTGGAAGGGGTGTTAGTTGCCTTTCAATCACTTTCGACTATTAAAAAGGGCACTAGCCATTCCAATTTCCAATCGAATGAGCCCTTTTCGAACTTTCTACGACAATTCCTTTGATACGAAGTGCCCTGGTATGAAAAAAATAATACATTCTGCCAAGTTCGTTCTTTACTTAGGCAGCGCGATTGCACTGCCTGTTATATGGTACTTATGGATATGAAAGTTGATAAAAAGCATGTAAATATAAGTAACAGGTTTAAAATGGGCCTTCCCGGGATATACTTTAAAAAAAAGAGTGCATCACATTGGCAAAAAAAGTGAATTATCTGAAAAATAATTATAAGAAGGTAAAAAGCATGATCAAAAAAAAATCCAAGCAGGAATCGAACGCATGGTAATCTAATTTGAAGTCCAGCGCTGTACTAACAGAACCAGGCTTCTAATAATCTAATTTAATATATTGGTTTTTTAGGACTTTAATTGCGTAGCTTATTAAGAGGGCCAGGAAGAAGAACATGCGGGAGATGTTCTTGCAAACATCCAGTTAATGGTGTTCGACCATAAATATTACAATGATACCCTTTTATACTTCCAAGATTTTCAACTTAAGAACTGGCACCAAAAGTGTTGTTTCCAGTGCAATATCTTCCTTACGAATGGTAGAATTGATAAAAAGCACTTAGATGTAAGTAAAAGTTTTCAAATGAGCTATTAAACATGACCCTAAAAAGTTTTGGTAGCCCACTAGCCCCAGGTTTTCCACTTGAGACATGGCACCAAAAGTGTCGTTTTTAATGTAATTTGAAACTTGCAGATAGGGGGTTTATAGGAAGAACATAGACATGAGCCAAACTTTTTAATATGAGCTATCAAAAATATTTCTACAATGTTCTGGTAGCCCGCTAGCTCCATCACTTGAGAAATGGTATAAAAAGTGCCTTTTTCGTGCCAAATGGCACTTGCAGATGGCGAAATTTATATAAACCACATATATATGAGAAACAGCTTTTGAATTAGTTCTTAAGAATCTCTTTGTGATGTTCTAGTAGCCCGCTAAGCCTGGAAAAAAAGAATATGAAAAAAGACCGTTTTAACATTTTTTTACTTTTAGTTACTATGGACTGTGGTTCGCTCTTTACTAGGTTGCAGCTAATACTTCAACCATGACAAAGAGTTCATTGCTAATCGTCCAAAGAAACTAGCTAACATTGACATCTGTTAAATCTAATAGATGGTAGAATTTGTAAAAACCAAGTAAATATAAGCAATAGCTGTTAATTGAGCCATTAAACATGTATCTACTATGGTGTGGTAGCCTGCTAACGTTGCAGTAGCTTACTGGTGAGAAGACAATTTATGAAGCTTACTAAGGGGTCTGGGAGGGGGAGTGTACAGGTGGGTTTCTTGTAAACCTCCATTTAAGGGTTCTGGAACATAATTATTACAGCAGCACTTGTTTTGTACTTCTGAGCGTTTCCACTTAAGAAGTGGCACCAAAAGTGTTGTTTTCAGTGCTATATCGCACTTACGAAGGGTAAAATTAACAAAAAGCACGTAGAAATGAGCAATAGTTTTCAAATGAGTCAATAAACATAACGCTCAAAAGTTCTGCTAGCCCAATAGCCCCAGCATTTCCACTTAAGACATGGTACCAACAGTGCCGTTTTTAATGTCATTTGGAACTTGCAGATGGTGAAATTTATAGGAAGGACGTAAATATGAGTAATATCTTCTATATAAGCTATAAAAATATGTCTACGATAGTCTGGTAGCCTGCTAGTGCCACCCCTTGAGAAATGGATTATAAAGTGCCATTTTAGTGCCATATGGCTCTTGTAGATGGCGGAATTTATAAAAAGAAAGTAGATATAAGAAATAGGTTTTGAATGAGCTCTAAAGTATCTCTCTATGATGTTCTGGTAACCCGCTAGGTCTATTGAAAAAAAGGGAGACAGATTAGTACTACCAATGCAAAAACGTGATTTTCCTTGTTGTTCAAGGAGGGGGACTGTAATTTCCCTGAGCAAGGTTTTCAACCATGCTGATTTCAATGGTATACTTTTCATTTTGACCTGACGTTATTTTCGAGGGGCTTCAGGTTTTTTTTCAAAATCACCATAAATTTCTTTTCGCAATAAACTTTTACTTTTAAGATGAACCGAAATAATAATTACCATTCCTGAGTCAGTGTCAGGTGGCATTTGTTTTACTAGGCAGTTTTTTTCAAAATGCGTTTTTTAGCTTTTGGTTACTATGGGCTGTTGTTCACTCTTTAGAAGGTTGCAGCTACCGCTGGAACCATGATCCACTTACTGAACTTTTGGTGACAGCCAAATTGAGCTGACAACATGAGCCCTTGAGCACTTTATACAGTAAATTTAGTTCACTTTTGAATAAGGTTGACTTTTTATCCCTTTTTTGAAGGGGGGACTCATAACCCCTATGCCATAGTAATTCACTTTATTATTGTCATCTTGTTTTTCATCCTTGATTATATGGGAACGCTAATCCGAAGTCTTCGAGCAATTCCAGCCCCTGGGATAGCTGCGGTTGAACACTGGGAACCGTAATACCAAGAAATGATCACTCCCCTTTATCACCATAGAATTATTTGATTATTTTCTTCTGATTCTGTTTGGATTATTATAAGGACAGTGTTGCATAATCTCATCACAGGAATCACATTTTGGGCCCTGCTGCTAATTTCTGCAGCTTAGATTAAACTTTGGATAATGCATTGCCACAGAGAGACAAAGTCTATTTTGTTACCATAGAACATTTGACTTTTTGGTTTTTCCATTTTGGTAAAAACCAAAAAGCTACTGCGGTTTGCAGTAGCTGAGATCCAACTCTGGGTAACGCATTACTAAACAAAGATCAATCACATTGCGCTATCTCAAGACATAGGTTTTTTTTTAATACAACAAGAATATTCTACTAATATTTGATTAAAAAAAAAAATGTTCAATTAGCACACTGGAACAGCAGAATTAGAAAATTAGGGCTATTGATTTTGAGGATACTGGTATTTTGAGGATCCAACGCGAGCAAGAATAAATTCTTCTTACGAGTTGTAAAGAATGTCTAAAAAATTTAGGGCTCTGATTTTCATCAGGGCTTTCCTTGAGAAAAGAAATGCGGTGGGGCTTCATCTTGGATTGTAAGTAGGAGGCTTCATTGTTGATTACATAAGAGCACATCAATATCCTATATTGAATGTGTCTACAATTCCGGTTCTATCAACACAAATACTATACATACATAGGGAGAAGTCTCAATGTAATATCATGTGTAAACTTGGGATAGATAAATCCCTAGTAAAAACTATTTCTCAATCAAATTTTCTTCTGTTAAGCCTTCTTCAATACAAATGATTAAGATCCAGATTCTCTGAATACTCATCCACCTTTTTGTGGTTATTCGTCATAAAAAGGTTTTTAGTTTTGAATTTTTTTCAGCTCTTGGGAGGACCAAGACAAATTCAGTAAGAAGTCTAATGTAGATGGAAAAGTACTCTATATACAGCTAAAGGTGATAAATATTTTTTTTCTTGTCGCACATTCAATGTTTTATATTAGCAACAACCCAACATTTTTCCTTCGGCTAATACATATTTATATAATATTTTTGATACATTAAATGCATTTTCAAATATATACGGTATTTGATAAGCTTTCTAGATACTTTAAGGCTAAGGTATTTTCACTGAATTAATCTCACTAATATAATTTTTATAGGCCTCTTATAAAAGAGCTTAAGCTTTAAATATCATTTACATTTTATTTTGTTATAATCACTTTATACTTACTCTCTTTTTACAGACATAGAAATAAAAGAAATAGATTGAAATAAGAATGTTGAGAATATCGACGACGACCCACATTAGCGAAGGACTACCATCCAGGAATGAAATGAAATCAGCAATCCATGTAAGGCCCATAACAATGGAGATCCGAACCACATTCATTAATCTAAAAAAGGAAATATCATGAAAAAAGAAGTAAGAGCCGCGTTTTCAGGCTCAGCAGGTTCGAAAATGGGTTGTTCTCGTCTAGTTTTAAGTTTCTAGTTTTTTGTCTTGTTTCATCTAGTTTCAACAGGTTTGAAGTTTCACCCCTGTGTTTGATGCACTAGATGCACTGATGCACAACTCTTGATGCACTAGACGAGAACAGCCCGTGTTCGAACCCACTGGGCCTGAAAACGCGGCTAAGCTACGTCAAGGGCGACAATCTTACTAGGGCTCTCTCTGGGGGGATAAAGGCCTAGAGAGAAATTAAAAATTATCTGGTATAGAAACTGAATAGATATTCTAAGCCGATCAGTTTTAATTAACCTTTCTCACTTTTTATTTGGAATTAAAAATGGAAATGATCCATCTAGACGTTTTGCTTTCCTAGCTGATGCCTTTCTACCTATAGCAGTTAAAAATATATAAAAAGAACCAAAAACAAAGGGAAATGGCTTTTAATAAGTAAGATAAAATTTACGATATAATTACTCATCTAATATTTCAAGTTTATTTCCACAATTCTTTAGCAACGAATCAAAAAAGGAACGAAGAAAGATAAAACTGATTGATAAGAGAAAACATACATAATAAACAAACATCTACACCTAGAAGTGCTAAAAAAAATAGAATGAAACAGCTCGTGGAACCAACAAACGGCAAATTAACTATATAGTATGTCTTCTTTTTCTAATTCACTGCAGGCGGGCTATTCAGTTGGTACTATTTAACCCTCTTCTTTTTGCTTCACGCTGTGGGCTACTGAGCTACTGTCTTGGCTGTCTCTTATTTTTTAGATATTCTCAGATATCTTTCAGTAGATCTTTTGACTCAAGGAGTTCGAATATAAGACGATATATATCTATTTCTGTGCTCTGTCTGCAGGTATAGTTGGCTAGGCTCTTGGCAGATAGTGAGATTTTGTGTTTTTTGAAGTATTTTAACAGTTTACAAAGCAAGGTATGTTGTGCAGACGTCAGCATATTACATTCAAATAGGCAATAGTCAATTGTTTCATTATTCATATTACAATGCCTGCAAAGAGGGGACAGGGGAATTGAACCACTTGAATTAGAGAGCTTATACGAGAATGCAAGGAAATTTAGTCCATTTGTTCCAGAACGAATTCTATGATAAATTTTAGAAGGATACTTATTGGGAAAGGGGGAAAGGATAGGATTAATCTTATTAAAATTAATATCTGATAGCCTCCATCGGTAAATATTTCTAATTGGGATTGGTCTCCCACTTGGCTGGTCAATATTTATAGCATTTTTTGCTATTTCATCAACCTGATGATTACCACTTATGCCAGAGTGGCTAGGAATGTACTAAAAATAAGTTTTTATGCCACTTGAAGCAAGATTATCAATAATACTGAGACAATGATAAGTGTCAATGTCCAACTTATATTGAGGAGCTGAGGCCAGCAACTCAAGGCTTGATAAAGAGTCGGAATAGATGATAATATTATTCGAATTTGCAATCAAAGGTTGGTTTTGCTTAAGATGTTCTAATGCCATGATTATGGCATTTAACTCAGCAGACATCATAGATAAATTATTAAATAATCTCTTGCCCATTACAATTTTCAGGTTAGGAAGGTAAACAACACTTGCAACCTTCTCATTCATTTTTGACCCATCAACAAATATTTGGAAGGGATTTTTATAGGTAACTGTTTTAAGTTCTGCAAATTTTTTCTGAACAAAAGCAATGGGGGTTAAATCTTTATTCGATTTTGAAAATTCAGTATTTGTTATTGGAAATGACCAATTCCATGGAGGGGATTGGGGGAAAGAAGGTGCAATAGACTTTGCTGGTACAGGGAATTTCTTTTGAATATTGGCATACTCATCTGCAATACCTCTATACATGGCTGGACTTCTTAACCAATTATGTAGTGTGTGTGATCTACTTTATTAAATTTTTGAAAGATGTTTTGTCAAAAGAAAGCTAAGTCTCTCCCTTATTGTTGTTAAGCCACTCTCTATAAGCAGAAACTTGGAGCTTGTGGGTTTCCTAATACCAAATATCAGACGTATTGTATCATTTTGTGTTGTTTCAATTTTTTGCATCTGGGTCTTTGCACATGCACCATAGATAATGAGCCCATAGTCAATATGGGGTCTTATATGTGATTTATAAAACTGGAGTAAGGTTTTCCCTTTACAATCCTGGGGTGTGGAAAAAAGTCTTTTTAGTATATTTGCTTTTCTATAGCATTTTTTTTTATTGTGTTTGAAATGTGGAGGTGGAAATTAAGTTTTTGGTCAAGCATGAGACCTAGGTAATTAATATGATTATCTTCTGGAATAGTTGTTTTATTTAGAGTTAGTTTTGCATTAACATGGTTTCGCTTCCGCTGAAATTGGATTATTTTTGACTTGGTGGGTGCAATGGGTAAATCGGAATGTTGAGAGAATTTTTCAAACTGGAAAAGTGACTTTTGCAGATTTGACTGTGCTATCTGAAAGGTGTTGCTAGATGACCATAGCACCAGATCATCAGCATATTGTAGATTCGTGTGGGGTAGGTTCATGTTCCAGAGATATAGGGCAAATAGGAGGCAACTGAGGACTGCTCCCTGAAGCAGGCCTTTGGTTATTGTCTTTTGGAGTGAAGAGGCTGAACCAACACAAACGACGAAACTTCCCACTTCTATGAACGATTTAATAAAAGATACTAGCTTAGGGGGTACTCCAAGGTTTGCAAGCTTATTTAAAAAGGATTTGTTGGTTCAAATTGTCATATGCCCCTTCAAAATATAGGAATGCTGTCACTAGGACATTATTTTTTGAGAAAGATTCATTTATTGCATTTGTTAGCAAAATGAAAGTATCTGTTGAGGAGTGGTGTTTCCTGAATCCAGTTTGAGTGTGTGGGATCATATTATTTTTTTCAACAAACCAGAGGAGTCTGTGATAGATCATTTTCTCCATTATTTTCCCCATCACAGGTGTAATCATTATGGGCCTATAAGAGCCTATATCATTATGGGCCTATATTCAGGGTTATCTTTTGGTTTATTTTTCTTTAGGATTGGTAGGAGGGACGAACATTTCCATATATTGGGGAACCTAGAAGATGCCCAAGCGTGATTATAACAATTTAGCAGTTCTTGTTTGTATGAAGGTGCGAGATTCTTTATCAATGTAGGTTGTATATTTTCATAGCTGCTGTTAGTTTTGGTCCTAATATGATGTATTGCATTATTCAATTCCTGGATTGAAAATGGATTGGTTATGTACTCGGATCCTGGGCGTGGTTCGTAACTTGGATTCATAGGATTTTTGGACAGTTCTCTTTGATTATTTGATGTTAGCTTATTAACAAAAAGTGTTGCAAATAGGTTAGCTTTTCCATTATCATTGTCATAATGGGTATTATTATGTATAAGCTCATACAGTAGTGGGTTGGAGGAAGTCTTTTTCCCACAGATATGGCTTATTATTTTATGTATCAGTGTCTCATGTATTACTCTGGAGAGATTATTTGCAGAATTATTCCAGTACTAATATTTAGCATCTATTATAATTCTTTTTAGATTAAATTCTTCGTGTAATTTTTTTTATATATGTAGTAGGTGATTGTTTTCTTTTGAAGTATGTCCTAGCTGCCTTTTTTATACTCTATTTATTTAGGCACTCATTTGTCCACCATGCTTTAGGAATTTATTTAGGGAATATTTTCTTAGGTGTTGTCTTGGGGATAGCATGATTAGCTGTATTTATTAGTAAAGATGTCAAGGCTTCAGCATGTTAGTCAACTGTTGTGTTAGAAATGTATGAACTTTGGGTGAAATTTGTAATTTCATCATTTAGCTTATTTTGGAACATAGACCAATTTGCTTTAGTGTTGATATATTTGTAAGCATGAGAGAGATTTTCAGCAGGTTCATGTAGAAAGCAAGCTATAAAAAAGTGGTCAGTACTTAGATTATCGTTTGTATTTATGGTAAGTTTTATTAAAAAAAAATAATGAAACAATATGTAGGTCAATTGTGGAAAATCTGCCATTGTTGGGGTTGGAATAGGTGTTCAGGTTTGGAGGAGTACCAACAGCTAATTCATTAATATTTGAAGTCATATGCTCAATGAATTTACCAGCTTTATTTGCTGGTTTATTCCCCGACAAAAGGCTGTGGGCATTGAAATCACCCCAAATAATGATATTTTTTAACATATTAGAATTATTTATATAATTAAAGAAATCCTTGGCATGTGTAGTTTGGCCATTAGGGTTATAAAAGCTTATTATGTAGGTTTTTAAATTATTCAGCCAAACACTGATACCAATTACATCAACATCATTTGCAAAATCTGGAAAATTGATGCCACAAAATTTTATATTATTATTAACTAATAAAGCTACCCCACCTCCTTTTCGCTCTGAAGATCTATCCTTTCTCAGGATAGTATATCCTGGAGACTTAATTTGTTGATTTTGGGTTAAATAAGTTTCCTGGAGGCAAGCAATATTAATGTAAATATTATCCATAAATGATATTAGTTCATTTAGTTTATTTTCTTTAACTGATCTTACATTCCATTTAAGTATTTATATATGTTGTGTTGTTGATTTATTCTTCATATGGCTGTGTGTCAATGTCCAGCTATGTTAAAAGTAAAGCAAGATCTTTTTTTGCTTGAATGAGCATATCATCTGGGATTTATATTTTTGCCAATTCTGCAATAATTTTTGTTTTCTGTAGTTGATGCATGTTCATGGCCTGAACTGCATTACAGTTTAGAATGAATAAGCATACATTTGGGGATTGCATTTTTGGTTGTGCATCCTGTTTGTTACTTAAGGGATTGATTCCTGGTGGTGTTTCTGGTTTGTTTCTTCTTGGGAGGGGGGGCCAGGCTGACCACATCTCACCGATAAAGGAGGCTTGTTGGCTTGGTGATTCCTTCTGATAGGCTTAGAAGACGGTGTTTTATATGGGGTGCTTGATGTATTGGGGGCATTTGACTTGGGGGTTTTGGTTGGTTTCATTACAGGCTTTATTTGGTATTGTTGGGCAGCATTTGCTTCCATTGCTGCAAAGGGGTATGGATGGCCTTCTCTGTTGATATTTGGAGTGTTAGAGCTCTTTTCTTGTATGCAGGGCATAATGATTTATTTGTAGATTCATGTGGACCTTTGCAATTGATGCATGTAGGCTGAGTGTTGTTGCAAGTTGTCAGCTCTTTAGGATGGAAAGATTTACAATTACTACACTCTTGGAGAATTTCATTGCATTTGTTTGTCGTGTGTCCCAGTTTGAAACATTTCTGGCACTAGATAGGCTTAGGCTTGTAGTCCATATGTGGTTTGACTTGCACAAATAGGAATAATTTTTCTGGGACATCAATTTCATCCATAATTGTCAATAAGAAGGATCTACGGGTTTTTCGGCCATCGGAGATAGGTTTTCCATGTTGGTTAACATCCTCAATTGGGATTGTGTTTCCTGCCCTATCTGAGAGGCCTTCTTTTAACTCCTGAGTAGATATCTCTGGGGGAACATTATAAACTACTATTTTTGTTGGTGTTTGTTTTGGGTTCCAATTAGATGCAATAATTGGGTATTTAGAAGGGATTTTAGGTTAATTATTGTATCTGCTGATTTCTGATCTTCTACAGCTATTAGCAGAGATCCATCACGGTTAATGTTAAGAGAGAACATTGATTTTAGCAATTTAAAAATTGCAACTCTTATTGCAGTGATCATTTTTATTTCAAAGGGGGTAGTGGGAGTAATTTTAAGGTAAATTCCTAAGTTTTTGGAGGGAGGATCTTGGGCAGGGAGAGGGAAAATGCTTTTAATTGGGGAGATTTTTTTCCTTTTTTTAGAGCTTCTGGAGAGGACCTCTTGAAACACATTATCATCATTTATGGTTACATTAGCCCCTACACTTATCATTGTCCTATTCTCCAAATTGGAGCTATCATTAGAACTTTGAGATAGTGTCCTTGACCTGCCAGGATGGGTATCTTTCACTATGACACTTTCACTGGAATTTGATTTGGGATCTGGGGGGACTTTTTTTTGGAGGACTTCTAAATATTGCCTATTGGAAAAAGCTTTAAACAACAAAACAAAACTTACACAAGAAGAGAGAATAGAATGATATTAAATCGTGTGCACCATATTATTGGGAGGAGAAACACCAAAGTATAGCCCTGAGGATGAGTTGAGCAGGATTGGTTTGGTACAATTTCTGATTAGAAGCAGTAATAATCACAAGAAAATATATTTTGATTTTCTTATAAGATTGCTGTTGCTGTTGATTAATATTGTGTTATATTAATACCAAGCAAGTTATGCTACTTCTTCTACAAAAGTTTTTCATTGTTTAGGTCTAGGCGTTTGTACTAACTTTCAATTGTCAAATAAATGTTTATCATCTTTTTTATTTCATTTTTTTTTCATGTTGCGTAGAAAAACAATTCAGAGGATGAACTAAAAATATTCAATACGCTTTAGAATCGTTGCTTTCACCCTCTTTATGAAAAGTAATTTTTCTTTTGGATTGGAACAGTGGAAATTTCAAACATTTTGAAAGTTTCAACTCGTGTCAATTAGGCTTAGAGTTCAGGGCAAATGTGAACAAAAAAGGTCAATTCAACGAGGCTCTATGACCCAGGATACCGGGAGAGGGAAAGGTAAAAAAAACAAAAAACACAAGAATGAAAAAAACACCCAAAACAAAAACGAGTAGCTAACTGACGACCATCATTTATTGCCCACCATAAACCAAGCTATAGGGAGATGCAATACTATTAAACCCAATAATGTCAATATGACATCCAATCATTACTTAAATGGGAAATTAATCAAATTATTAAGAGGACTTTCAATGAAATTATTATTTAATAAAGATATTGAAAATAAAGGCCAAAGAATAATTGTACAATTATGAACCTAGATAAACTTTACTTTTAGGCAGAGAACATGGACAAAGAGGCATGAATGCACAATCTGATTCCATAGAAAATATATTTCTGTCAAATATTTAAAATGTATATTATTAAAAAATTATTATCAAGTTGCAAAGATAACTGAATTTAGGAGGACCCATAATCTATATCCGATGTTTTTGCGTTAAAACGGACGCATTCATTTAATATCAAACTATAAGTTGTACTTCAACGTATACGGGCATAAAATGATTTTACGCATAGACGAACACAATGCCCATTTTTGAAGGTTTTCGATACGTCATAAGCAAATCATATTTCTAGTCTACGCTGTTATTATGAAAGGAAAGAGTTCATTAAACACCAAAATGAGCAGAATTTATTCCGTATAGGAAGGGAACTGTCCCTTCCTGGTCCCCATCTCCACCTTATGGTCGTAGAAACTTTGGAGGGTGCTCACTACATCAGAAATTAAGAGCTCTAGTCCTTTTTTATAATTAGAAAGTGATTGGGGACCAGCCAGCCGCGGGGTGGTGGTGGTATTTTTCGAGAGAATATTTTCAACGGAGGGTATTTTGCGGGAGAGGGAGGTAAACGCTGGCTTCCTGCTTACATATAGCATTTGTTATTTGGAAATATACGGATATTTTTCAGCGGAATTTTCCACTGGGGGGAAAAGATTTTTCAAGGGGAGACTTTTCCATTGGAGGAAAATTTTCGGGGGGAAAATCTTTCTGAAGAAGTTTTACACAGGGAAGGGGATTTTCCGGAATTCAAATACAGATTTATTTTTATTTGTCTTATTTTCTCTATGGCTAGTCAATTTTACATCATCCAGAGGGTTCCCATTCAAATTCAAATTAAAATTTCTAAAGAATTTTAAAGCAACTAAAAAGAATATACCACGGGAATTGGAGTTTTCTGGCATTTTGTGGGACCAAAACTGCGATTTGGTCCCGTGGAGGACCAAGTAACCATCGATTAAAGTTTCTGAGATAGCTAATCAATTCAAACGTATCAAAGGCAATGATGCCAAACGTGGTACAATTGTATGATTTTGGTACATTTCACCTCTACTGCTACAATTTAGTACAATCCCACAAAATATGGTGCATTTTAAAAAATTATGGTACAATATGGTATATTTCAGTATTTTTGTACTGAGGTTTGTATTTTTTCATTTATAAATAATTTTATTCGCCCTGATCTTGTTCACCATAGTCAAGATAAGAGACAGACAAGCAGTCACCGATCACCTATTTTCCTTTTTTCATAAACAGACACTTTCGGCTTCCAAAAGTCATACAAAAACATCTCTCTGTGTATCAAGTCTTACCGACTTAAAATGAAAAGTTAACAATGGAGCTATAATGACACTTTGTATTCGTGATGGTCGGGAATCTTTCAATATTCACCAGAAGGGACAGTTTTTTCAAGCCTATTGGAAGACAGACACCTCAGAATAAAAGTTTATGCATCGAAGAGAATCAGTCTCCCAGTCCTACCGGCCCCATTATTGAGATTTCTTGTAGCCAACGACCAACGACGAGCTCCCAGAATGTTAATGGTTATCTAATTAGCAGGACTCCAGAAACAGTGAGAAAAAGAAAAGCTTGGCCATAAGCAGTGCTAAAACCAGTGGAGAAGAATCTTATATATCCTGAGCTATTTTGACCAATATTAGACAACAGTATTCTGGCGTGGAAGTTTAGATCAAGACAAAAATATAAGAAGCAATCTGTCTGTTGGGAGTGTTATTGCATATTCAGAGTTGAGCTGGTGTGCGAGCACTGCTGTAGCAAGGGAAGAAGAAATTCAGTCAGATAGCTCAAATATTGTTGCTAGATGTAGCAACAATTTAGAAGATGACGACACCTTAAGTTACTGATGAATCAGAATCACACGTTGGAACAGCTTCTGGAGCTAAGAAAGCTGCCACAAGGAAGCAGAATGACAAAAAAAACTTACACCAAATTGGAATGTTGACATTGAGGGTAAACATTACGTGGACAAAGGGCACACACGGCAGCCTCGCTTTATTCTGCGTAATACCGACTTTTCCTACTCATTTAATCCTACTCATTTAAAAAAGGTATGTGCAACCCTTAGTACTGCTCCCATGGTACAGTTCTCAATAGATAGTATAGAAACGAATGATAGGCTTCTAAAAAGTCAAAAAATCAGGCAGGCCGAACGGATTTTAAGCGGATTTCTGGCCAGGCATAACTCGGCAATCAATGTTATGAAAGAGCTTCCAGAAACCTTAAAGAGAGCAATTTCCTGACTCGGAAATAGCAAAGGGTGTTCAGTTTGGTCGTACAAAAACTACATATATAATTAATAAAAATAATTGGAGAAGTAGCTTATATGGACATCTGCAACCTGATGAGAAAGAACTGTTTTTCGGTAATCATCGACGAAAGTACTGATGTGAGTAATTCGAAAACCCTACTTGTTGTTATTCATCAGGTCGATGAAGTGAATGAAGCTAAGAATGGTGGCTGGAAAAAAGGTGCGAAAGACTCATTTTTGCAATTGGTTGAAGTACAGCAGTGCACAGCTAAAGATCTATACACAGTGTTAATAAAAATTCCGTTTAAAGAGATTGGAGTGCCAAAGCAGAATCTGGTTGGTTTTGCATCAGATAATGCATTCTTGATGATAGGTGGACAAGGTGGTGTGCAAGCAAACCTTTCACTGGATTTACCAAGCCTGTTTGTTCTTGGGTGTACATGCCACTCCATCCATTTGTGTTTCAGTGCAGCAAGTCATAAGCTACCTATAGACATCAAAGAATTATGTCAAGACCTCTAAAATTACATTGGCTGAACCCCTAAAAGGGCTGGTGAGTTTGTCGAAATGCAGAAATTCATGGAGCTTGACGAACACAGGATCCTGTGCCATGTCACAACTAGGTGGCTTTTCCGACTTCCCGTTATTATGCGTTATCTCAAACTGCTTTTCTTTCGGAGGGAAAGTTTTAAAGAAGGAAACAAGCCACAGCTATACTAAAAAATTACTACCCCCTACATTCAAAGCTTATTTTGCTTTCTTCACATATAACCTACCATTTCTTACTGACCTTAATCGGTTGTTTCAGTCGGAGGATACCCAAATTCACATATTGTTCAGTCGAGTTAGTGAGCTGTATAAAGCGATTATTAACCATTTTATGGAGCCAAGAAACGTGGAGACGACAGAAGCACCTTCAATACAGTTCAGGAACCCACAGTACTTTTGAGACATGAAAGAAGTAGACTGTGTCAGTCGTGTAGAGGTTATATTTGTCAACAACAAAATTTCGTTATCAGCTGCAACTGCCTTCAAAACAGTGTGGACGGAATACATGATAAAACTGAGCAACGAAATAAGGAAAATGTTTTTCAGTTCAATATTTTCGTCGGCTAAAAACTTAGACAGACTGGACCCAAAGGCAGCTATGTGTCCTGACCACTCAAACTTAAGCTTTGTCCCACAACTTGTCTAGTTTCTAGATTTGGCAAAGGAGACTGATGTGGAAAACATTACCAAAGAAAGGAAAAGGCTGCCATTTTAAGCTGACCTCAAGAAATGTGTAGATTCTGACCCAGTTTATTTCTGTTTTAAAATACTAGAACGATGTGACGGTCCTCAAGTCAAAAGTTTCCAATTCTTGCGTGAATTCATTATGAAACTGCTTATCCTTCCACATTCTTCTGCTTGTGCCGGGAGAGCCTTTTCAACTGTCAATTTAAACAAAACAAAATTGAGAAATAAACTTGGCTTCACTGCTCTTAATGCTATTCTGGGTGCTAAACGAGCCATTACCAAGGACTGGAAACCCGCCATGAGCATGGTGTTACATCCCAACTGGCGAAATACTGGAAAAGGGAACAGAAAATCTGCAACTACGAGTGCCGCCATGGCTTCTGATCCAGATAGTGATGCTTAATGTCATATTTTTGGTCATTTTTGATGCATATTTTTTGTAGTACAGAGTAGTTGGAACCTCAGATAACTCAAAGCTTATAAACCCAGTTCCAGTTTTAAATATAAAAGATGCCGTTATCTAGATGTTTAAGGTGATTTAAGAAATAGTGAAAGATATTGTCTCTATTGTAAAAATTTGTTGGGATATAGCCAACTCAACCTTATAAGGTGAGTGAAGGATCTTTTCAAGGCATTTTGGAGAAAAATATTGTTTCTGTAAAATCTCCAGTACGTGTTAGACCAGATCATAGCCCCCCAAAGTCCCTTCTTTAATCAGTCGCAATTTAAAAAGAATTTTTCCTGTATTGTTTGTAGGTGGTAGCGTATATTAGTGGAGGGCTACATGAGCAATCCTCCCCTCAATCGAGATCTTCATAAAAGGGAAAAGGGGGATTTGTATGCAAACTATTAAATGGAAAAACAGTTCCCAGCAACTGCTTTTGGGCAATATTCTGTAAGAATACAAGGTTAAAATTTGATTTTAGCTCCTGATTTGTATTGAAATTGTCATTTAGGACCAATATCAGCCTGGTGCTATAAACGGTCGTAAATGGCCAAAAACAACAACTTTTTTTGGCCTGTATTAAAATATTACGGTACTGTTGTATTAGCTGGAACCCAGGCGATATATTATATAGGGAAGATGCGTTAGAAACTAGTCAAATGGGTTTTTTTTAAATAGAAAATTAGATTGCAAACCGTGGCTTGTCATTGCGTTTTGGGGTTTTGGGGGGAAGGTGTCTAGGTTAGGTTAGGTCACGTATGTAATATATGCTATGCTTTACCCCCCCCCCCCCCCTAATTTGCAAATATATAGCCGAAATTTGTTTCTAAACTTTTATATTTCATATTATTTCATTAGCATTAACCAAACTTCCCTTCTTGCGTGGGTTCCAGCTAATACAACAGTACCAATGTTACTGTAGTAATATATGCTACTCCGAATAATTTCTTCAAGTACTTTCAGGAGTAATGTGCTGTGTTAGATGAAAAAGAAAACCGAAGGAATGGAGAAAGAAAGCGAATGAAAATGTCTTATACAAAATTGTTAATAGATAATACAGCATGTTACCGACAATCCGCGTGTTACGCAAAGCGTAACACGCGGAAAAAAAATTGGGATATGGTACAATTTTATTTGTCTTTGGTACATTTTTCTTGCAATTTGTGATACATTTTGTTTTGAAGCGTTGGGAACACTGATATTCAAAGGTTATATAATTAGAATGAATTGAGCTTCTCAGTTGCAGAGGAAGTAATTCTGCACTGTTACGCAATCGTTTTGGAAGAGTCACGTCATACAAGCAGGGTTGCCAACTTTTTGGTCAGTGAATATGTCCCTTGAGTATCCAAAAATGTGTCATCTTCAGCCAAATTATGTCCATGTTTTGTCTATAATATTTCCATAATGTGTCCATCTTGAAATCTCTGAAACTAGTTTTTTTTACGACTTGTAAACCTCTTTTGGTCAAGTAACATAAATTATAATGAAAACAAAAAAAGTTTGTTTAGTACATCCGTACAGAATGAACTAAAGCGAAAGCACAAGTCATAAAAACATGTAAACAGTAAAAAACTACTTTTGGGAGATTATGGCTCATCTTCCTACGAGAGATCCTCTTGACAGGTATGGTCGGCATGAGGGCATTTTCACTTCTTTTGGTAGCTTTTTGCCAATCAGAGTAATACTTACGCATGTCATATGGTACAATCCAGGAGTCAAGCGACGGTGCAGAGCGCTAGATAAGCTGGGTTGCCCTTCAATCACTTTTGAATTTCGAAAAAAGCACTAGAACTTTGCATTTTCAGTCATTTTGAAGTTTCTACAAAAGCTCCATCTATGTGAAGTGTCTAGGTAAAAAATAATAATTATAATAATATATTGTGCCCACATTGCTCTTCACTTCAGCAGTACTATTGCACTGCCTATTATTTCTGGTTGTTTTGAGGTTTTAATCATTATAGGAACCTATATCCACTGAATTTATCTCTGGATTATTATATGTTCTTTGGACTATTTTGAACAAAATGGCTGTCTCATAAGAGGCTGTCGGGGGGGGGGGGAGAAGAAAAGGGGCTAGTAGTCCTCTTATCACTGTTGGATCTTAAAAAGGAAATAGAACTTACAATTTCAAATCAAGTGAGCCCATATGAAATGTATAGACCACCCATTGCAAAAACACTTTATATGCTCACGGGGCATAACTTAAAACCCTTTTCCATAGACTCTGATGGGTTGTTTCAACCCTGGAGGCGTTGTTAGGCCTAAATGTTTTTTGGACAATTTTTTAACAAAATGGCTATCTCAAAATTTCTGTCGGATGCATCTAGGGAAAAGAGAAAATCGGGAGGACGAGGGTGGCTGGTTGCCCTCCGACCACTTCTGACTTTTAAAAAGGGCACTAGAACTTCTATCCCAGGGTATACTATTTGTAAACAATGAAAAAAAAAATTTAGCTTACAGTCCCTACCCTGAGGGCTAAGGGGCGGGAGGACGTCCCAAAAGGCATAATTACTGGACCTTTCAATAATGCTGAACAGAATAGATGTCTACAAACTTTGATTGAATGCTGGTTTTCAAAACTGATCGGCGGGGGCGGGGGGGAGGTTACCCTCAAATCACTTTTGAATCTTATAAATGGCACTATAACTTCCAATTTCCAATCAAATTAGCCCCATCTGAAGTTTATACGACTACCAGTTTCATAAAAACCTTATATACCTCCCGGGCATAGCTTACAACCCTTGTCCCAGGGTTGTGTCAACGCTGAAGGCATTGTTATATGTTTTTTGGACCATTTTTAACAAAATAACTATATGAAAATTCTTGTTGGATGCATATAGGGAAAAAAGACCGTGGGTGGAGAGGGGGGGGGGGCTAGTTTGCCTCTGAAGACTTCTGACTCTTAAAAATGGCACTAGAACTTCTGAGTGAGCCCCCTCCAAAGCTTATACGACCAATCCTTCTATAAAAATCTTATAAGTTAATTATGGGTAACTAGTAAAACTCGTAGCCCTTGCCCTGAAAGCTTTTCGGAGAGGAGGGTCATCCACAAACACATAATTACTGGACCTTTTGAATATGCTGAACAAAATGACAATCTCAAAATTTTGATTGGACATTTTAGGGGAAATGATGGGCGTGGGGGGCGTAGGCAATTCGCCCTCCAATCACTTATGAAGGGCAGTAGAACTTTCAATTTCCGATCAAGCCGCTTTAGTTTCAACGACAACCCTTTCTACGCGATGTGCCTTGGTCAGAAGTAAAAAAAAAATTGTAATCTTATCACTCTTTCTTTCATTAAATAAAAAAAAAAGTCTTTTTCTACTTAAAGTAAGGAGCAGCATTAAAACTTAAAACGAACAGAAATTATTCCGTATATGAGGGAAGCTACCCCTCTCTTTACTCTAAATTTTTTTAAGAACTTTTAAAAAAGGTTTCGTTTCAATTACACGGCCTTTGAGTTTCAAGAATCATTCTTAAGAAAAAAATAGAAAAAAGGTCTAACATTAGCACAGAGGGGGGAATTGAGGAGGAGGTAGCCCCGTCATATAGGCTACGGAACAATTTCTGTTCGTTTTGTCACTCAATCATTTCAGAATCATTTGTGTAAGTTTTAATGTTGCTCCTTACTTTCAGTAAACAAAATTTGTTTTTCTATTTATTTCTGATCATTTTTTTAATAAAACCAGGAAATCCATCCTCTCTGTGGAAAATTCCTCTATATAAAGCTTCTCCCATGTAAAATTCTTCTGCCGTGAAATTGTCCCCGGACAATTCCATCCCTACTGCGAATTCTTCCCAGAAAATTTTTGGCTTACGATTCTGTCTGAAAAATATTCCTTAGCTAACTTTTATTTGAAGAAAAACTTATTTTCATTTAATTTCTGATCCTTTTTAAGGTCTTGGGGAATATCCCTGCGTGGAAAATATCCCCCCATTGAAAAGTTTACCCCTCAGAAATTTCCCATGGAGAATTTTTCCTAATGATAATTCTCCAATGGAAAATTTTTCCCGTGGACAATTCCGCCCATAAAGATCCTCAGAGAACTCCAACTCCGCTGAAAACTTCTCCCTGACATTTCCCTCAAAGTGTCTCCATATGTACAATGGGATCAACAACGAGAAAGTAAGGCAAATAAAAATAATTTTGTATACGAGATCTGACAAATTCTTCCGATGTAAAACTTCCCCTAAAAAGTTCACCCCCCAGAGACTTCCATCCCAATGGGTAATTCTCCCCGTAGAAAATCCATCCCCAGAATATTCCCCCCCCCCCCTTAGAAATGTAGGTATACTTCCCTATAACAAATACTATATGTAAACAATGGACAAATTTCATAACTTGCGGTCCTTCCTCTGGTGGTCCTGAGGGGTTATGTCATCTCCATAGACATACAGACATATCAATTGTACCTTTCAACTATACTGAACCAAATGGCTATCTCAAAATTTTGATCAGGCGACTTTCAGGAAAAAAGGGCGTGGGATGGGGGCTAGTTGTGCTCTAATTTTTTGGTTACTTAAAAAGGATACTAGATATTTTAATTTTTGTTTGAACGGGCCCTCTCACGATATTCTAGTACTATTGGTTTAATACGATCACCCTTGAAAAAAGCAACAACAATAAATCAACACGAATCTGCAATCCTTCTTCTGGCAAAAACTACAAAATTTCACATTTTTATAGATAGGAGCTTGGAACCTCTATAAAGGGACATATCCATAATTTTTTTTTTGGGGGGGAGGAGGGTTTACGTAAGAAATTTTTCGAGGGGGGTTACACAAAAAAAACTCAAAAATAGGGGTTAGGGGGTACAACCCCCCTACCCCCCCCCCCCCCTGGATACGGCCTTGCCTCTACAGTAGGGTTCTCTGATACGCTGAATCTGATGGTGTTATTTCCATTAAGATTCCTTGGCTTTTATGGGTAACACTAAATTAGAATCCAAATATTTTCTTTTGTTAACTTTTCATTTTCAGTTCGTAATACTTGATGGATAGATAGATGTATTTGCCTGCCTGTTGGAAGCCGGAATCGATTGTTAACGAAAAAGGTGTCTGTTTCCCTATTATCTTGACTGTAGCATAAAAGCAAGGAGAAATAAAATGGTTTATCGATGAAAGAATACAAACTTGTAAAGAATTTCAAGATTATTTGCAGATAGTTGTCTGCGGTGAAGAGAAAGCAAATCCGAAAAATACAGTATAAAATGTAAAATATTAGTAAAAAGTAAGTAGTTAAGTAAAACTAGTGCTAGATAAGTAGTTTTAACAATTCTTTGGTGAAAAATGAAATTTTTTACCAAAATATGTATCCAGCAGGGAAATATTGTATTTTATGTCAAAAATTTGCAAAATATGTCCCTTTTATGTCCCAAATTTCTAAAATATGTCGCTTTTTTGCCCTATTATGTCTATGTGTCCCGGCAAATAGGAATATGTCCTTTGAACATAAAATATGTCCAGTTGGCAGCCCTGAAAACAATTAATTATGAATAGAAACGTTTTAAATTTGATGCACTGTAGCATTTGTAAGCTGAATCCTGGAGTCAGAGATACCTTCTTCCAGGTTAGCCAGCTATTCAAAAATTGTTAAATTTTCATTTTAGGTTAGACATACGAGGGTTGTTTTTTAAGTAAGTACCGTTTTGGAATTAAAAAAAGACGTGCAAAGATATCACAATAATTTTATTTTTACATGAAAGCCTGTACCTTAATCTACTTTTCTACATAATCTCCGTGAATATTGAGGCACTTGTCATAATGTGGCACCAGTTTCGAATACCCTCCTCATAGAATTCTCCCGCCTGACTTGTTAACCACTGTATAACAACTGTTTTGACTTCGTTATCGTCTTGAAGACGCTGACCACCCAGGTGTTTCTTCAAGTGCAGGAACAAATGGTAGTCGCTGGGCGCCAGATCAGGGCTGTATGGAGGATGATCTAGAGCTTCCCATTTAAAAGATTTGATGAGATCTTTGGCCCGATTAGCCACATGTGGACGGGCATTGTCATGCAGTAAAATGTCGCCCTTACTCAACTTGCCACATCTTTTCTTCTGGATTGCACGACGCAGATTGTTCAGTGTCTCAAAATAAGACTCTGCATTGATTGTCTCATTACGAGGCAGAAACTCCACTAGTAATACTCCTTTATTATCCTAAAGAACTGTGCACATGATTGTCCGGGCAGAAATTGTTTGCTTAAATTTCACTTTTTTGGGTGATGATGAATGTCGCCATTCCATGGATTGTTGTTTTGATTCTGGTGTGACGTAGGCCCCCCATGTTTCGTTACCAGTAACAATTTGATCTAAAAAATCTTCACCTTCATTGTGGTACCGTTCAAGGAAAGTCAATGCACTGCCTAAACGTTGGGTTTTGTGCAAATCCGTCAACATTTTTGGAACCCAACGTGAATACAATTTCCAGTAATTCAAGTTCTCAGTCACAAAGCGATACAAAACACTACGAGAATATTGAAGAAACCACATTGAATCGCACATTGATGAAATTGTAAAGCGTCTTTTTCTCTCACTTTTTCTTCCACTTTTTGCACCAAATCTTCATTAAAGACCGAAGAACGCCCACTCCGTTCTTCATCATGCCCACTTTTGCGGTCATCTTAAAATGCTCTTACCCATTTCCTTACTATTCCATCACTTATAATGTTTTGTCCGTAAACTTCACAGATCTTACGATGAATATCGATCGATTTTACGCCTTTAGCACTAATAAATCGTATAACCGCCCGTACTTCACAATTGGCGGGACTCACGATTGTCGGAGGCATCTTAAACACTCAGTAAACAACGTATACAATTAAGAATCAGACTGTAATGGCGTCAGTGCGTAGACAAGAGATGTAGGTAACCAGCGCGCATGCGCAGAACGACGACCTTAGCGCTGTGGCGGCGGAATCGCAAAACGGTACTTACTTAAAAAACATGCCTCGTACTTGAAGATAGATCTATACTTGAAGATAGATCTATAGTGGTATTTAGAATAATTATTATGGTTAATTATTTTCAATAAAATATATATTTTTTAAATTTTGGTTCAAGTGCAAAAGTTCAGAATTTTTTGTATTAACTTTATTATATTTTATAAAATGTTTTTTAAATAAGAATACGCCAAAATCCATCTTAAATATGGTTTCTAAATGTATGAAACGCATATACTGAAAATATAAGCACCGAAACAAGGAGTTGCAATGCAATTAAATTGATACCATGCTACTTAAAAGAGTACTCGTTAATCGATTTGAGAGAGCCACAAAAGGAAAATAATTAATTTCAAAGTAGACTAGAAGACTATCCCGTCCAGTAGACTAGTAGAGTAGAACCCGTCCATACAAGTAGGTTCTAGGTCCCCCCCCCCCGGCGACTATCCCCCCCCTCGGAAAATACCCCCCAGAAATTACCTCGCGAAAAATACCCCCGGAAAATACCCCCGTAGAAAATTACCCCGCAGAAAATACTCCCCGGTAAATACCCCCCCCTCCAGTAAATACTCCCCAGAGGAAATTAAGGTTTTCCAAGTTTGAGAATTTTATTTGAGTTTTTTGAGAATTTTATTGAGATAGATAGATAGAGAAGTGTATTTTAAAGCCAAATATACGGCCATGAACATAAATAAAAAGCACAAATAACATAAACTTTGATCAGCGATCATCATAAAACACTTAAATGAAACACTACATTAACCTAATAGTAGTACTTAATATTTGGAAAATAGTTCATTGAAAAAAAAACATGGAACACTTGGAAAAAATACTTAAATGAAACATTACATTAACTTTATAATTTTTCCAGATACCTCGCTATTCTTCTGTAATTTTTTTAGTGGCCATATCTAGAAGGAATTGTTTTCTGACTTTAAACTGTCCAAATACTTTACCACCCACTCCCCCCTTTACCAAAAGGTGGCTTGAATCACTCGCCCAATAAAGGAAATTTTTGTCTTGTGGAAGTGTGTAAAGGAAGAGTCCTTTTTGAAATGGGCGAATGTTAGTTGGACCATCCAACTGCTACCAGCGAGAGGCCTTTTGGCGATTGTTAGTGCAAGCATAGTGGTTTCGAATGCGCTAGGATTGCACGAGGAATGCTTTCCAATGGGTTAGCGTTTCAAAAACACTATAAACTGATGGTGGTTCAGAGTGATTTGGTTCTTGAGCCACAGGGAGTCACTATGATCCTAGCATCTGTTGAGCTAGACGAATCTTGGATATTGTGGTTACCGCTAATTTTGATATTTTAAGGAGTACAAATTTTAGCTAAGAAAATTACACACCTTTGGATTCTCAGAGAGCACGTTCGTGGACCAAAACGTTGGCAACCCTGCTCGTTTTTTGTTGTTTTTTTTTATCAGACCATCCTAGGCCTGTGTCTAGTAGAACTGCATTGAAAACGACTATTACTTACTATTTCTATTACTATTACTACTATTTCTATAACTTATTATTCTATTTCTATTATTTCCATTACTACCATTTCTCAACAAAGATCCTGCAACTTTCAAATCTATGTTTAATTGAACAAGGGCGGGATGTCAAAATTTAGTGGACGTTGGGATTGGACGTTTGATTTGGGTGGACGTTTGAGTGGACGTTGGGACGTTTGATTTGTTTCATGACTAAGTATAGTCTGCAATAATCTGCGACCCCTCATCTTTGTGTGATTGGCTTAAGAAATTGGAGGCTTAAAACTTTTGGATAACTCCTGGTTCACACAAGAGCCGGAAAAGAAGGAATTATCTTTGGGAAAAGTCTAAAGGTTCATCTCTAATCTGTCACCTGGATGAATATAAGAGTTATAGGAACTTATTTAAAGCAATGGTCGTCCTAGCCGAGAAGTTTGCACACTGGCTAATAAAATCCTTTGTCCGAAGAGCGGGGTTTGATTCTTCATGCGGCCGGTTATTTGGTTTGGGACGGGGGTAAGTGGCGTGACTCTGTAAGTTGAGTCAGAGTCGATCCAGCTCTAAATGGCTACCTGGAGAAACCTGAAAGAATGGCTGGTCCCCATCCACCCATTTCACTTCCTGGCTAAAGGGCCTCGAAACGGAGATCAGCACTGCCGGTTTGGCCTTAAAGGGTCTAGTGTCGTATTCTTTACCTTTTTTTTGTTTAAATAAATTATTCGTCGAGTCAAGCCTAACTTTATTTTATAGGAATGTTTCTGAATGTAGAAAATATGTTGGAAAGACCTGTAAGCTTACTAATTCAGTTCTTAAACCTAAATCTCCTACAACAGTTTTACTTGAAGGCTATTAATCAACAATCAGTGGGTATCCACTGGTAGAGATATTGCTGAAAGTCAGCTAGTGTCTTATTTCTCTTCTGTAGGGAAAACAACTGCAGTGGCGATTTCTCCAGCAATTTTTAGTTCGAATTACAATTCTTAAGTCCAAAATATGTAGAATTTTCTGTGCCCTACAAGGTACTTTTAGGGTACGAGGTACCTACAAGGTACAAGGCACTCGCCAGGCTCAGAAGATATTTCTACTATGGCTATAAAGTTCATTTTACCAGAAATTGTCTCACCCTTAACTGAACTTGCTTTTTATCTTGGTATTTTCATAGAATTATCTATAAGTGCAAGGGTAATGGTTCTATTTAAAGCTGGCTCAAGGTGTGATCCTTCAAATTACAGATCAGTCTCTCACCTCTCCATGTTCAGCAAGGTTTTTGAAAAGGCTATGCTTTCTAGAAACAAAAGCTTCCTTGATACAAAACAGTTCCTTCATGAATTCCATTTTGGGTTTCCTTCCGATCATTCAACTATGCATGTTCTTCGCTCCTTAGTTTCATTAAATAAAAAAAAAATAGTTTTTTTAACTGAAAGTACGGAGCGACATTAAAACAAAACGAACAGAAATTATTCCGTATATGAAAGGGGCTGTCCCCTCCTCAACGCCTCGCTCTTTACGCTAAAGTTCTTTATTGTTTTAAGAATTGAGTTGTGAGAAAGAGTCAAACTTTAGCGTAAAGAGCGAGGCGTTGAGGATGGGACAGCCCCTTTCATATACGGAATCATTTCTGTTCGTTTTAAGTTTTAATGTCGCTCCTTACTTTCATTTAAAAAAAACTGTTTTATTTTATTTAATTTCTGAACGTTTTTGAATTAATGCAGGTTTTGATTTTGGCTATCCGTATATGAACAATTAAAACGAAATGTGCATATTAATTTTACTTTTTTTTTGGTTAAACGTCTTTCTCGAAAGTTGTTTAATTTTATTTACGAACGTTTTTAATAGTAATAAATATACGTAACCTACGTGACAAATTTCTATAATCGTATATTTTAATATGTATATTAGGGGGTTCGCCCCCTAGTCAATACCTCGCTCTTTACGCTAAAGTTCGAGTTTTGTTCTGATTCTTTAAAAATGACACCTTAATCACAAAGGCCGTTAATTAGAATAAATAGCTCTTATGAAAGTACTAAAGAAACTTTAGCGTAAAGAGCGAGGTATTGACTAGGGGGCGAACCCAATTATATACGTAATAATTTCTGTTCGTTTTAGGTTTTGATGTTGCTCTTTACTTTCAGTTGAAAAACTTGTTTTTTATTTAATTTCTGATTGTTTTTTAAACAATGCTGGGAAATCCAGTGCCCCCTTCATATCAATGTCCCTTCCCCCATGAAAAATTCATCCTTGGAAAGATTCTCCCACGTATCTTTCGATCAACCCCCCCCCCCCCCTACCAGAAAAAATCTCACCTGAAAACGTTCGTATACTTCCCAATAACCAATGCTATATGTAAGCATTGGGCAAACTTTATAAATTGCAGCCCCTCCCCCGGGAACTGCGGGGGATTAAGTCATCCTCAAAGACATAAGTATCATATTTTTTGACCATGCTAAACAACATGGCTATCTAAAAATTTTGATCGAATGACTTTGGGAAAAAATGAGCGTGGGAGGGGGCCTAGTTGCCCTCCATTTTTTTTGGTCACTTTAAAAGGACATTAGAACTTTTAATTTCCGTTCGAATGACCCCTCCCACGATATTCTAGGACCCCTGGGTCGATACGATCACCCCTGGGGTAAAAAAAAAAAAAAAGAAAACAAATAAACACGCATCAGTGATCTTTCTTCTGGCAAAAAATACAAAATTCCACAATTTTGCAGATAGGAGCTTGAAACCTCTACAATAGGGTTCTGTGATACGCTAAATCTGATGGTGTGATTTTCATTAAGGTTTTATGACTTTTAGGGGGACTTTCTTCCTTTTTTTCAAAAATCAGGCAAATTTTCTAACTTTTAACTTTTGACGGGTATGACTAAACTTGATGAAACCTATATATATGAAATCAGCATACGAATCTGATTCTTTTGATGCATCTATTGGTACCAAAATTCCGTCTTTTAGAGTTTCGGTAACTATTGAGCCGGGTCGCTCCTTACTTACAGTTCGTTACCACGAACTGTTTGATTAACTCGGCCCTAGATTCAGGTTTAATCTCAGGTACTCTTTCTTCTGGCCGTAAAGAAGCTTTTGAACTCCATAACACATGAAATTCTTCTAGGAAAACTTGGTTACATTGGAGTACGAGGGATTGCTCACTCTTGGTTCCATTCGTATCTTTCGAATAAGAAGACTTGAATTGGCAAGAATACTCTAAATGACTTTAAGGTTGAAAATGGACTCCCTCTAGGGTCTATCTTGTGTCCAATACTTTTCGTTATTTACATTAATGATTTTTTTTTTATGCAACAAAATGTGTTTTCCAAATTTCTGTTACCGTTTGTGTCACCCCACCCGTGTTGGTGAAGCCTGGTTCCAGTAAGACTCCAATGACAGCCTAGTTGCTTTCACTTCAGCGAAAGCAACTAATTATTAAACTATAAATATACATTTATTAAGTATTTATTAAATATCCTGGGCCCAATACTTTTCTTAATTTATATTAATGATCTTTTTTATGCAATAAAAATGTGTATTCCAAGTTTTTGTTGCCGTTTGTGTCACCCAACCCGAGCTGGTGAAGCCTGGTTCCAGTAAGGCTCCAATGACAGCCTAGTTGCTTTCGCTGATGAAACTACGGTGAATTTGATGGTTGCATTTGATAAAGATTCACGGGGTGAAAATATTCTTGCTCTATTTGAGACAGTTCTTTTATAGTTCAATGTGAATATGCCCCTGATATCAGGAGCAACGCTTTAGAGTTGCCTGTAGAAAAGAACCATAAGACTTCCATGTGTTATTATTATTTTGTATCAAAGTTATTTCACATGGAAGAGGTGGTCCTATAAACTTGGGAGGGGGCTAATTCGATTGGAAATGTGAAGTTGTAGTACCCTTTTTAAGAGTCAAAAGTAATTGGAGGGCTGTCAGCCCCCCGTGCCCATTTTTTCCCCAAATGTATCTGATCAAAATTTGAGATAGCCATTTTGTTCAAAATAGTTCAAAGGTCAAATAACTATGCTTCAGGGGTTGACAACGCTGCCAGCCTCCTGCTGCGCTGCCTGAATAGTTCAATAAATATTTAATAAACATTTATTTATTAAATATTTGTTAAATTTCCTGGGCCTAATACTTTTCTTGATTTATGTGAGTGATATTTTTTATGCAATAGCTGAGACTTTATAGTTTCTTTATAGCTCTTTTATAGTTTATTGTGAATTATTTGGCTCTTAATGTTTTTAATTGTAAGTTTCTCTCTTTTTTTCTCGAATTCCTACAGCTTTTCCGAGCATTTGTATGATGCAAATGTCACGTGGTACTCTACTTAGATTCAAAAGTGGTTATGTGTGATTCCTTGGAATCCTTAGTCTTACAAGTTCCAAATTAATGCATTAAAAGTTAAAATTGCCAGGAACCTTTGCATCTTACAAAGCTTAAGCACACATTCCCAGGATTTTACGACTTCTTTTCTTTGCCTAATCCAATGATATATTTTTTATCGTTCCACCATTTGGATGTCCACTTACCAGTAAAATTTGTGGAGCATAACTTCTCGTCTCGAGATTGCAAATATATCTATTGATGAACCCTATTGCTTATCAGCTGCTACTGTTATAAATCTATACTGTGCCCTCGATCAGCCATACGACTTCCCTTCTTTACCTCAATCTAATCATATATTTCTTATCGTTCCACCATTTTTATGTCTACTTTCGAGTAAAATTTATTGAGCACAGCTTCTCGTCAAGAGGAGGCCAGACTGGTAGTAAGATTTGCAAATACAGTGTATGTTTTTTTGTGTAAATACCTAGCCTCATTAACGTAGAGAAGAGACTAGTAAACACGCAAGTATGCGTTTTACAAATTTTGGGTATGTCACACCTTAATGAGAGTGGACTTATGAAAAAATTTTATATCAACAAGATTCGAGAACCCTAAGTAGGGTCTTTGGGCTCACAGATTTAAAAACGTACCTCGTTTTTAAAAGGTCCCCATTGGTCGGGGCAAGTCTTTTTGCAGTCAATCCTGACACCCATGTTAACGTCATTATTGCCAAAAAAGTAACAGTGATTATCGTGAGCATGATTCCAATTGGGAAATAGAGGTACCAGAGTAGTGGCCGACCAGGCCCATCTGAAAATATTGACGTTAAAATATTTCAAATTTTGTTAACAAGTATAGGCCTACTGGAAAAAAGAGGAGACAAAAGGATGTTAGGAAGTTTACTTTGTGATGGTTGGTTAGTTCCACCGACGGAACCCTTTCGTGTAACTTAAAAGCTGGGACAAATACATTAAAAAAGTACTTATACTGCTTGGACCCTACAATATACTCTCAGTGGTTAAATGCTACATAAGTACATTTCAATATTATTTCCAATAATATATAGTTCAATATATTTCAATTACTATACAATATTTCAATAGGACTATAGGACTATAGTTCAATTTGTGCTGATATGGAATTATTTGTTTCATATGTGAAAAATGGAAAACAAACTGAAAAATTATTATGGTTATTGTCGTAGCTATAATCTCTAAGCACCATCCTCGACCTGTCATAGCAGAAAATTAAAAACAGTTTTTGGATGAAATTATCCAGCGTTGGGGGTACAAAATCCCCTCAAACTTTTCAGATACAACATTCAAGTAACTGCTTAAACTTTACTGACAACCTACTTTAATACAACAGATTCCAAACTGGTAAAATTTCTTAAAAATGTTTGATCAACTTTCAAAAATAGAATTGTCTCCATGTTCTCAATAAAAAAAATATTTTTTGGTGAACTATACAATTCGTGGGTTGTTGGGGATAACATTCTCTTGCTCGTTTTAAGCTTTAGCGTTGTATCCTACTATAATTAATCTTCGCATAGGACAATAGTGATTTCAATTGTTTTTACTTCTTATTTTGAAAAACACAAAAAGCCAGCACATATGTACTTTAAAATGTGAAAATAATATTAGGCAACCAGCATGCATTATAATTCAATAATGTAACAGCAATTCTACAATAAATGACATATTTCTTTCAGTCACAATTAACTCAGTCAAAATCCAACACCAGTAGGAATTTTACATTTATTTCCTAGCTCGATTTCAAATCTATTTTTGATATAGTAATACCGAGAATTTATGGGAATCTGTTAAATTAGGTGCAATAATGTGTCCATGCCTCCACCCTGTAAAACAAATGGCACCAAATTGCTCGAATGATTTATCCTTTGAGATGATTTAGACTTTTTCTGGCAGGTATACTAGAATATTTTTAGGGACTGCCCTTTCTTGAACTTTAGAAAGATAATATTCCTCCGTTTAATCGAAAAAAAAAATTCACAGTTTATATTATTAAAACTGAATATCTTGATTTCTGGCACGAAACGGCAGAAGTTAAATGGTTTTTCTAAGATTTCTGGGAAAGTTTGTGTCAGCTTTTAGTTTTCAGTTGTTTATTCAGATCTATTATCCAAGCTCTACAAATTATGGAAACATCGCCTAATCAATTCTAAATAGTCCGTTCACAGAAATTAAAAATTTTATAATGCGCGAGATAGGATAATCTTTTGAAATAACGAATCCCTTTTGGCGATAAAGAGATAAAGAAATCAAAATTTGGGGCTTTATATGACTAGATATTTTTGAATAGCCACAAGTCCGCCCTTGTAAAATTTTTGAATCACATTTTATTTTTCACTGCTTTGTGTAAATAATACAAATGAGTAAGAGATTTTAGTCACGACAAAATTATTACAATTATTATAATGCAACCATGATGTAGTCTTTCGCAATATTTAGACACAGAGGTAAAGCAATGCTAGGAGCTATCAGTGGCGGATCCAGGGGGGGGCAAAGGGGTATCCCCCCCTAGCGTAGTCTAAAGTAGTGTAATTTACTTAATTAACCTAAGTTTGCGTTAATTAAACTTGCTCCTAACACAAGTTTATCGGATCAACCTATTTTGCGCCCCCCCCCCCCTGAAAAATCCTAGATCCGCCCCTTGAAGCTATGACTCATGCATATACGCAAAAGAAGCCTTTCGGTCCCATCCCCCTAGATCTAGGGATTTTTACTATTGGTTTGACAGTTTTAACATTTTTTCTGCCCTCTTTGGATGAGGCGGATTATTTTAAACACCTATTTAGAGATGAATTACCAGCATATCGTCTGCAGCTTTAATGAGACATTAATTTTTGTTTTCACTCGCGGAAAAGTTTCAGTATAATGATATATTGCGATATATTGATTTCTTTGTAACAAGGTCTCAAGGAAATATCAACTTTTAAAAATCGTGAACGCCCGTTTACCTTCTCCGCGTGGGGCAGAAATGTGCCAAGCGTGCTAAAAAGAGGCGAGGCACGGAGAAAGTGTATCACGAACGGTAGCACTCCAAGATCTACATAAGGTTCTGGAGAGTGAGCAACCCCATGGAAAAAGTATTTTGGTTTTTACTACTTACTTTCTCGGGACTTTCTGACACAAGTTTTGGCATATATTGATGTAGCTATCTTACAAATATTTTTCTTTTCAGTTACCCCCAATTTAAATCCATTAGGATTTATTTGATTTTCTCCGTTATAACTTCGACCACTTCTATATCATGGGGAAACACTAGAGAATTTTAAACAAGCAGTGATCCACTTATTCTTGAAGACTGTACATGATTAGATTCCTTGCCAAATAATTAGTTCATATCTATTCTATGCTGCCAAAAGTTGCTCAACTTTACACAAATTATTAAGTGCGTTTTCCTTGTAATCAACAAGCCCAGAAACACTACTACTGATGGAAATTGAAACTTATTTGTAAAAATGATTAGACACAGCTCACAGCAAAGCTCTGCTGAGCTTTTGGTTAGAAAAACCTGACTTACACAATGCAAAAGCATTTTCGTTTTTCAAAAAAAAATCAGATTTAGTTGTAAAACCGCCAAGTCGTTTAAGTACCAAGTCTTCACCCTGAATTGGTCAAATTGGTCAAATTGGTCATATTGGTCACAATTCGTCACATTATAACTAAAATATCACATTTCGCACTTATTGTTAAACCTTGCAAAAATAAATAACAAATATTGAGTATTATTTATATCCGACTAAAAATATGCTCCAGTGTACCCATTCTTAGGGTGTTGTAGGGCAAAATTAGCTGAGAACAAATTATTTAATAAGCTTAAATATTACGCATAAAAAATTAAGAAAAGATCCTAGAGTGTTTAACAGTTGGATTTTTACTTACATCTGTTTAAAAAGCAAGTTGCAACACCATACCCAGGCCTTGCAGGAATTCCATCTGTCATGAATAAATATTGTGCCGATATTGCAAATATCACTATCATACCAGGAAGCCCCCATCCTAGAATACTAACAGTGGCATAGTTGTTGAAAGGTGAGACGCGCCAGTTCAGTGACCTAGAATTAAGGTTCAACTTCAGGTGATAATGATGAATGAACTAGAGTATAGTTACATATATAGCGCCCTTTATACATGTTGAAAGTGATGGGGGCAACAAGGTCCATCCTTGCCATTTTGGAATGGGATCCCATTTGGGGTGAACATGGGTAAAACTGAAAGTCAAAATATATTTTCATGAGTAAGAATAAAATATACAAAAACTGCATTTTAGGAGGCCCACTCCCTAAAATACCTTTAATATTATATTGAAAACGAGCCAGGATTTTTTCTTTTTTTTTAAATGAAAATTAAGAGTAAAATTGAAACTAAGAAAACATTAAAATTATTCTGTATATGAGGGGGATTGCCACCTTGCTAAACCCCCTACTCCTTACGCCACGATTTGACTTTTCACCTAGGTACTTTAAGAACGAACGCTTAACAAGAGCAATGTAATGAAGTTTTTTTCACAAGGCCTTATTCATGGAAGGCCGGATTTATTCACAATTAGTTAAACGATAAGACGTTTAGTCCTAATGTTTTCAGAGGCAACCGATAACTTGCAGGCACCAACTGGCAACTGGGTGTATATTAATCACTTAAAATGCTTTCAAGTAAGCACTAGTTTAAACTTTAGCCTTAATAGTCGGGGAATCAGGGAGGTAGCAAATTCTTTTTTTTTTACAGAATAGTTTCTGTTCATTTCGATTTTTTTTTTTACGTCATTCTTCCCTTTCATTTGAAAAATTGATGTTAACTTTAAGAAAATGCCAAGCTAAAACGAAAAATATATGTCGACGCATTAAGAAACCAATGGTAACTGGTATGTAGTGACCGGTGTCTATGTTGTTTTAGAACACATGGTAAAAATCGCGGAAATTAGGTTTCCACTTCCTATTACAAAAGGAATAGTAATTACAATGGCAACTAGATTGCTTTAAAAATTTTGAGATTTATTCATTTTCTAGCATTTGTAATTTTTTGTCGATTACTATCTTGATTTGCATCTACGTCATTGGACTCTTAGTCTCAACCAAAACTATTTGATGGAAGCCAAGTTTTTTTTGTTTTTTTTTTAGCAACCACATTATAGTTGGAATACTTTTTCGTTAAACCGTAGCTTATGTCCAATTTCTCATTTTTTCGAATCAATAAATTTAAATTTAATAGGCACGCAAACAAGACTTTGTTTCATGGAAGGAAGACTTTAAGGTCTCCATAAAAGTACTGGCGATGAATGGACGGACGGACGAGACGGGTCCAACTTACGAAAAAGGACGTGGACGAGACGGGTCCACAGACGCGATTCCTGAACAATAAAGTCACGCCAAATAGATTCCTTTAGAGTGCTTGAAATCTTGTCAGCAATTAAGGAGCTTACCATAAAGTTGTGAGGTGCAAGCCTTTCACTGTCAGCCAAGAGTAAGAAGACAGGTAAAAGAAATGAAGCAAAATACCTAGAAAAGAATATGAATTAAAATAAATCAACTTCTAGTAAAATTTGAATAAAGTAACATGGAATATCTTATCTTTTCAGAAAATATAACACTGCTGATGCCATTTTTTATTATTATTATTATTTATTTTTTTATAGAAACACAAGCATATGTTTGCAATACCTAGCTACTGAAGCTAAGCCGTCCTTGTCGTTCAGTTCTGACCACATAGCTCTATTTGATTTTTTTTTTACTGTGTTCTGTGTTACTTATTTTACTGTGATTTTGTTTTACTGTGTTTTTTTATGGTGTTCTTTATTTTGATTTGTTGGATTTCTTTCGTTTGTTCTATTTTTATGTTTGCTCTGTCCTTTTGTTCGTACGACAGGTTTCCAATGAATGATGAGAAAGGTAATAACTATACTGATAGAAATATTTTTTCTAACTTTTTTTTTACTTATAGACTCTTAACAGCTTCTTTCTTAAAAATGTCTCTTATTCTATTATCCTTCCTGATTGAAATTTATCAGAGTTTGGGTATCGCCTCCTTCTCTCACTGTAAAAGTCGAAAAACTACTGTGTCATTGGCACTTTATTGAAAACGAATTATATTACAAATATTTTATTTTGTACTTGATATTGAAATTAAACGTAAAAATTTTGAACTGATTTGGAAAATTTTGAAATTTTGAGCTACAATTTTGAACTGATGAGCTTTCAGCAATAATATCAATAAACATCAAATATTGACTTTAATTTTATTAGTTCTTTCCAAGAATTTTCAAGACAAATATAGGTTCACTACAAACAAGAGTTTTGATACTGCTCCCTTCCTTAACTGTAAAAACTCAAAGCCTACTGCGTCATTGGTGCTTCAATGAAAACAAATTATATTACAAATATTTTCTTTTCCAGTTATTACAGCATTGAACATGAGAACAAAATTACAGTAAAATAAAATCTTGAAGTAATAATGATCTTTCAACAATTAATACCATTATATATCAAATATTCAATTTTATTTTATTTGTACTTTTAGTTTTAGACACATTTAGTTTTCAGTACAGCGCCAATGATGCAGTAGGTTTTAGACTTTTACAGTGAGAGAAGGAGGCGATACCCAAACTCTTGTTTGTAGTGATTTTTGTGACCAAAAATATTTTTAAGTGACCAAAAATATTCGAGGACAGCTAGCCACCCTCTCTAGCCCCTTTTTCCCAAAAGTCGTCAAAAGTTTTTAGATAGGCATTTTTTCAGTTAATTGAAAGGTACAATAACTGCGTCTTTGGAGATTATATGACCTCCCAGAGCAACTGAAGGAAGAGCCGTTAGCTATGAAATTTGCCCAATGTTTACACATAAAATTTTTTATTGGGAAGTGTACCGCATTTTTCAGGAGAGGGGAGAGTTTTTGCGGGAGAATTTCCCATTGAGATGAAAGTTTCGAGGGGTGAACTTTCCAGGGGAAATTTTACACCAGAGAAATTTGCCAGAATTCGTATCCGAGATTCGTTTTGTTTGTCTTACTTTCTCGGCCAACCCATTTTACTCATGGAGATGTTTGGGGAAACCGTCCAGGGGAAATTTTCTCTTCTCTGGAAGACTTTTATGTTGATGGTTGGAATCATACAGGAGAAATTCTCAATGGGGGGGGGGGGTAAATCACCAGGTGAAATTCTCCATGGGGAAATTTTATACGGGTGAAACTTTCCTTGGTGGGGGATTTCAGGGAAATATTTTCCAGACAGGAGGAATTCCTCCATGACCTTAAAAAGGATCTGAAATTAAACAAGAACGGTCTTTCTTCAAATAAAAGTATGCTAAGGAGTATTTCTTTGGACGGAATCATAAGCAAGAAATTTGCTGGGGAGAATTCGCAGTGAGGATGGAATTGTCACTGGGTAATTCCCTGCGGAAAAATTTTACGCGGTAGGAACTTTCCAAGGGAGAATTTTTCATGGGGGGGGGGTATTTTCCACGGAGGGGAGAGGATGATTTCCTGGGATTACTTGAAAAACGATCAGAAATTAAATATAAAAAAAAACAAGATTTTTCTACTGAAAGTAAGGAGCAACATAAAAACTTAAAACAAACAGAAATTATTCTGTATATGAGGGGGTCTGTCCCCTCCTTAATCCCCACTATTTACGTCAAAGTCTGGTCTTTTGTCCCAGTTCCTTAAGAACGATTCCTGAAACACAATTAGAATCAGAATAAAACGAAAAAAAAATCGCAAAGAAGAGAAAAACGAGGACAATAACAGCCAGTGAAAAACAGAAGAAAAATCATGCAAATATTTCGGTCGAGACATCCGCTCAACCGTCCTCAGTGCAAAATAATGAAAACAAATACAGATAATAATACAAAGGACAATATAAAAACCATTTTTTTCTGTTTTTTATAGGCTGTTATTGTCTTCCTTTCTCTCTTCATTGCGAATTTTTCGTTTTTTCATGATTAGCCAGTTTGGTCTCACAGATTATTTATTAGATTCAGAACTTTTGTTGAAAATTCTTAAAAAAAAAAAATTAGAATAGAGAGAGGGTGAAAATTTTAGAATGAAGACGGTGAAGAGGGTGAACATTTTAGAATTGAAAATTCTAGACTGAAAATTTTAGAGTGAAAATTTTAGAGTGAAGATTTTCAAAATAAATTTCCAGGTTGAACTTCCTTGAAGTAATGATATTAGGGCTGTTTTGAAAATTAAAAAAAACTTTTTTCAGTTTTAATGATCAGATTTTAATGTAAGTTTCTTTAATATTGTTTTTTTTTTTTTCGTTTGTTTTGCTGTGGACGGCCCTTGGGTATAGGTTCAAAATATTCATTTAAAAGATGCGTTCGATTGTCTTGTATAAAAAAATTTCCCTGTTGTTTCTACTTATTGTTTATAAGTGAAGAGAGGGGTATTGAGGGATGAGGGCACCCCATTCTCGATATCTAATGAGCAATTTGACAGCTTTGCTAATTCCCTATTGTGCTAACAACCTTGATTGGAAAACTTGCTGACACAGGATGTATGTTATTTGTGATGTATGCACATTGAAAAGGCAGCGCTTTGCTAAACAATTAGTAAGAGATTATACGGTTTCTTGATTTCAACTTAGCCTCTTGTTAGCTTTTCGGAATATTAACATATTTCACATCCCCTATCCATTTTTATCGAAATCGCTTTGGTAGTTCCCTGTGGTAATGAGAAAATTTGCTAATGAACCCTTTGTCTTTGAGACGGTCAGTCGATGCTGGAATCGCAAAATGATTTTTAAGGTATTGAATTCTTAGTACATTTTTCGTGTTTAGAATTACTAAAAAATTCTTAAGAATTAAGAGAAGTTAATTTAGCCCCCATCCCTCCCACTGACCTTCAGTATAAATCTGACTTCTTATAGATGAACATTCTTTGCATCAAAAACTTACTTTTTGAGGCAAAGGCGAACACTCAATACTCACCTCCCCCTCCCTACCAACTCAAAACATGCACCGACTCTTAGCCGATACCAAAACCATAATTGGGTGTGGAGTAAGGCATCTTTAGGAACCAATACGCCTTGCTCCAAAACTGATGTGTTCAATACATATTTTTCGATAATTCTACATCGTTTGGCTATATTAGACTTATAGTTCGATGACTTTTTGGTTCTCTTTGAGCCAAAATTATTGTTTTACGCCACATAGTGACAGAAAACAACACTTTGCTTAGGCAGAATCTTTTCTGTTACAAACAGGGTAGCTCAACTTTCAATTTCCATTCGAATGAAAATTCTTTCGATACTCTAGGACCCTTGGTTCGATATAATCACCCTAGGAAAAAAAAAACACATCGGTGATCATCTTTCTCACAAAAAAATATAACATTTCGTATTTTTATACATAGAGGCTTGAAGCCTCTTCAAAAAGGCTCTCTAATATCCATAATTTGATCACTTTCATCACTTTCGTCACTCGCTTTTTTAGTAATATTTCCCCCCTTTTGAAAAGCAGCTAAATATTCTCTGGCTCGTAATTTTTGTTAGGTAGTTTTAAACTTAATAAACTAAATGCTTAGAGCCGCCATAAAAAAACGATTTTCTTTATGTATATGTTGTTATCAAAACCCCTCTTTTTACAGTTTCGGCTACTATTAGCCCAAATCACTCTTTACTTACAGTTTGTTACCACAAACTGCATGAAAACATTTTTATTTAATATGAAAACAAACAAACAATGTAAAATGATGATAAAACAAAATTTCAAAGGCCACTGGTCTGTTGTGTCTCAGCAAAAATTAGAAAAATAAAAATCACAGAAACAATAATACCAAGATTTTTCAATGAACACTAGATACAAGAAGAAAAGAAAGCAAGATAAAGGGAAAGAAACAGAGAAAGAGAGGGGGATAAAAAAAAGTGAAAAAGAGGCTGTGGGGGAGAGAAAGAAATCAAACCTTATACCATGTCAAAAACAGGCTATCTGGTTTTATTCGTGATATTCCCTTGAATTGGTAAAACAGACAAATATCTTTACCTTCTTTCCCAGTTTTACCAATCTACTGATAAAACTTATTCAGAATAGTCAATATTGAAAATTAAAAGGGCATGAAAGTTTTTTTTTTTTTTAATGCAATTTTAGGATTTTTAATGCAATACCCAAATGTTATGTACTACACACTATCATTGATAGATATCTAAATATATGCTATATTTTAATAAAATATATTTATAGCCAAAGAACACATATGTGTAAAAAGACGGAAGAAAGCCGGAAATCTGACAAGTTCAATAAATAAGGAAACTATACTTGACTTATTGTAGGTCACTGATTTCTTACTGTTAAAGCCAAAACGTAATGTAGATTGAAAAAAAAATTCTTATCATGATCTTTTATGCTTAATTTTTCTAAGAGCTGCTTAATTTAAAAACATTAAATAAGACATATATAGAAATTAAGCTGGTAAAAAAAAACCCATAAGAGACACAAATCGCCCATAGGAGGTTACTCTTAAGTTATGATGGTGAAACCCTAAGCTCATTGTGCTATGTAATATTCAACATAGATTTTCCATACATTGTTTTTAACAAAAGAAACGTGATGACACCCAAACAAAGAAGAAAAAGACGTACTGCCAAAAAAATACTTTTTGTCACTCAAAGATCTTGAGTCAACAGCTTAAAAATCTATTCAACAGCAACAAAGGAAATAGTAACAAGAACGAAGCTACGTGACCCATCGGAATCTTTCCTTATAGATTTTGCAAATCAAGTGGAAGGAGGTGAACGGCCAGTGTCGTTAACGGGAAAATCAGTAAATTTTGAAAGATAATTCCAAATTTTTTAATATAACCAACAGTTTTAGACTGGAAACCCTACTTTTATGTTTTTCACAAATTTATCCATAATAAAAACATAAGATTTGGCATGAGAACAGGTGTCAAGGATTTAACTAATCAGTTATGCTTATCTTTTTCCACAGTTTAACGGGGCAACACCGATGAAATGTAGTACTAACATTAAAAAAAAACTTGTTTTTTCAAGGTAATTTTGTTAGGGGAGGGGTTGAAGACAAAAAAGTGATATATATATATATATATATATATATATATATATATATATATATATATATATATATATATATATATATATATATATATATATATATATATATATAGGGCCCACAAACTAAAGAATCTATTTATCGTCAAACAGTTCGTGGTAACGAACTGTAAGTAAGGAGCGAACCGGCTCAATAGTGATCGAAACTCTAAAACACGGAATTTTGATACCAATAGATACATCAAAAGAATTAAAAGAATCACATTTTTATGCTGATTTCAAGTATATAAGTTTCATCAAGTTTAGTTTTACTCATCAAAAGCCTGAGAACATTTGCCTTATTTTCGATAAAAGAGGAAAACACCCCCTAAAAGTCAGAGAATCTTAGTGAAAATAATACAATCAGATTCAGCGTATCAGCGAATCCTACTGTAAAAGTTTCAAGCTCATATCAGCAAAAATGGGGAATTTTGTATTTTTGCCAGAAGAAAGGTCACGGATACGTGTTTATTTGTTTGGTTGCTTATTTTTCTTCCAGGGGTGATCGTATTGACCCAGTGGTCCTAGATCATCGGGAGAGGGCTCATTCAAACGGACATTAAAATTTCTAGTTTCCTTTTTAAGTGACCAAAAAATTAGAGGGCAACTAGGCCCCCTCCAACGCTCATTTTTCCCAAAGTCACCCGATCGAAATTTTGAGATAGCCATTTTGTTCAGCATAGTCGAAAATTGTAATAACTATGTCTTTGAGGACGACTTAATCCCCTACAGTCCTTGGGGGAAGGGCTGAAATTTATGAGCTTTGCCCATTGTTTAAATAAAGTATTGGTTATTGGGAAGTATACAGACGTTTTTGGAGGGGATTTCTTCTGATGGGGGGTTGGGTGGAGGTGGTTACGTGGGAGGATCTTTCCATTGAGGAATTTTCATGGGGGAAGGGAATTTTACATGAAGGGGTACCGGATTTCCCAGTATTATTTAAAGAACGATCAGAAATCATAGGCAGTGCAATAGCGCTGCCTAAGTAAAGATCGATGTTTGGCACGATGTATTATTTTTTTAATGTTTTTTCTTGGTTGGTCTTAGAACTCCTTCGTATCGAAGGAGTTGTCGTAGAAACTTTGAAAAGGGCTCATTTGATTGGAAATTGGAAGGGCTTGTGCCGTTTTTTTTTATGTCTTTAAGGATCTATAAATTATGTCTTTAAGGAGGACACTCCCCCCACAGTCCTCAGGGCAAGGGTTGTAATTTATGCCCTGAGGCCATATAAGGTTTTTATTGAAAGTGTTGTCGTAGAAACTTCAAAAAGGGCTCATTCAATTGGAAATTCAAAGGGCTAGTGCCCTTAATAATAGTAGAAAGTAATTGGAGGGCAACTAACCCCCCTCTCACGCCCACCATTTCCCAAAACACATCCAATCAAAATTTTGAGATAGTCATGTTGTTCAACGTAGTTGAAAGTTCTGGAAATTAGGTCATTGAGGATGAAAAACCCCCTACAGCCCTCAGGGCGAGGGATATAAGTTATGCCCTGTGAGCATACAAGGTTTTTATAGAAAGTGTTGTCTTAAAAACTTCAAAAAGGGCTCATTCAATTGGAAATTGAAATGGCTAGAGCCATAGTTGAAAGTGATTGGAAGGCAACTAACACCCCTCTCGCGCCCACCATTTCCCCAAACAGATGCAATCAAAATTTTGAGATATCTATTTTGTTCAACGCAGTTGAAATTTTTTGAAATTTGGTCTTTGAGCATGATAACCCCCCCCCCCCATGAACACCCCTCACGGTAAGGGTTGTAAGGTATGCCCTTGGGGTTTTTATAGAAAGCGTTGTAGAAACTTCAAAAAGGGCTAATTCAATTGGAAATTGAAAGGGCTAGTAGCCTACTCTTTTTAATAGTAAAAAGCGATTGGAGGGCAACTAACCCCCCTCTCACGTCCATCATTTCCCCAAACACAACCAATAAAAATTTTGAGACAGCCATTTTTTTCAAAGTAGTTGAGAGTTAAAGAAATTAGGTCTTTAAGGATGACAGCACTCCCCCCACACACCTTAGGGCAAGGGTTGTAATCTATTCCCTGGGGGCATATAAGGTTTTTATAGAAAGTGTTGTCGTAGAAACTTCAAAAAGGACTTAATTGATTTGAAATTTAAAGGGCTGGGGCCCTTTTTAAAAGTTAGAAGTAATTGAAGGGCAACTAAATCCCTCTCACACCCACCATTTTCTCGAACACATTCAATAAAAATTTTGAGATAGCCATTTTGTAAAACGTAGTTTAAAGGTCCAGAAATTATGTCTTTGAGGATGATAAACCCCCCACACCCCTCAGGGCAAAGGTTGTAAATTATGCCCTTGGGGTATAAAAGATTCTTATAGAAAACTGTGTCGTAGAAACTTCAAAATGGGCTCATTCAATTACAAATTGAAAGGGCTAGTGCCCTTATTAATAGTCAAAAGCGATTGGAGGGCAAAAACACTTCTGATCAATATTTTGATATAGCCATTTTGTTGAACGTAGCTGAAAGGTCCGGAAATTTTGTTCTTGAGTATGACACCCCCCCCCCCACCGCCCTCCGGGCTAAGGTTGTCTGTTATACCCTAGGGGCATATGAGGTTCTTATAGAATGTGTTGTCATAGAACCTTCAAAAAGGGCTCATTCAATTGGGAATTGAGATGGCTAGTTCCCTTATTAATAGTCAAAAGCGATCGGAGGTCGAATGCCCCCCCCCCCCCCGCCCATCATTTCCCAAAATACTTTCGATTAACAATTTAATATAGCCATTTTGTTGAACGTAGGTGAATGGTCCGGAAATTATGTTTTTGAGAATGAAAACCCCCATAGCTCTCAGGGCTAAGATTGTAAGTTATGCCCTGGGGGCATATAATGTATTTATAGGAGGCGTTGTCGTAAAAGCTTCAAAATGGGGTCATTGGATTGGAAATTGAGAGGGATATTGTCCTTTTTAATAGTCGAAAGTAATCAGAGGGAGAATCACCCTTGCCTCATGCCCATTATTCCCCCAAACAATTCCAATCAACATTTTGATATGGCCTTTTTGTTCAACGTAGTTGGAAGGTCTGAAAATTATTTCTTTGAGGATGTCAATCCTCCCCCCATAGCCCTCAGGACAAGGGTCCAAAGTTATGCCCTTAGGGCATATAAGATTTTTATAGAAAATTTTGTCGTAGAAGCTACAAAAAAGGGCTCATTCGATTGGAAATTGAGAGGACTAGTGCCTTTTTTATTACTCGAAAGTGATCAGAGGGAAAATGCCTCCCCCCCCCATGCCCATCATTCCCCCAAATACTTAGAGTCAAAATTGTGAGATAGCCATTTTGTTCAGCGTATATGAAAGTTCTGGAAATTATGTTTTTGAGGATAAAAAATCCCCCCAGTCCTCTGGGTAAAGGTTGTAAGTTATGCCTTGGGGACACATAAAGTTTTTTTACAGAAAGCGTGCTCATATAAACTTCGGAGGGGGATCATTGGATTGGTAATCAGGTGCTCTAGTGCTCTTTTTAAGAGTTAAAGTGATCGGAGGGCAGCTATCCCCCTCCCCTCCAACACACGTCGTATTGTCCAGAAAAGCAACTAATAGAAATTGTGAGATAGCCGTTCCATTCAAAATAGTCTAAATATCATATAACAAGGCTTATGGGGTTCCCACAGATTATGGGCAAGGGTTGTAAGTCATGCCCAAGGGGTATTTAAGGTTTTTATGGAAGGGATGGTTGTTTAACTTTAGAAGAGGCTCAGTCTTTCTCCCTGAAAAAGACTTTGTCAATATAAAACGAACAGAAATTAATTAAAAAAACTTTTTCGACAAAATAAGTTTTTCAAATAAGAGGAAAGAACTCCATTAAACCAAAAATGAACAAAAATAGAATCAAATAATCTACCAAGCATACAACTACCACAAATCAGTAGTAGTTGTATGCTGTGTTTCAGTGGTGGGTTTCATAAATGAAACCCAAAACAAACAGAAATTAAAATAAATAATAGAGTCAAACTCAAAACGAGCAGAGATTAATATGAGTAGGGTTCTAAACCTCATGCTTTCTAAAAGCCAGAATATAATTTGTAATGTACTAAAAAAACTTCTTTTAAAAGTTTTCACTTTATAACTTTAAAAAATAGAAATTAATTAATATTTTATGGAATAAATATCAGCATATGTATATTAAACTGACAATGCACTTTTTTTTCAGTAAATTCATTTGATTTTTTTTCAATAAAGTAAAAATTATATTCTGCCTTTTAGAAAGCATGGGGTTTAGAAACCTACTCGTATTAATTTCTGCTTGTTTTGAGTTTGACACTGCTTTTTATTTTAATTTCTGTTTGTTTTTTGGGTTTCATTTATTTATTTATACTGATTTGTGGTAGTTGCATGTTTGGTAGATTATTTGATTCTATTTTTGTTCATTTTTGGTTTAATGGAGCTATTTTCTTTTTTTTGAAAAACTTACTTTGTGGAAAAAGCTTTTTTTTAATTAATTAAATAAAAAAATTAGTTTTTTCAACTGAAAGTAAGGAGCAACATTAAAACTTAAAATGAACAGAAATTATTACAGTTATGAGGGGGTTCTCCCCCTCGTCAATACCTCGCTCTTTACGCTAAAATCTTTTTAGTACTTTCAATATAGCTATCTATTCTAATTAAACGGCCTTTGGGATTCCGAGGTCATTCTCAAAGAATTGGAACAAAATTCGAACTTTAGCGTAAAGAGCGAGGTATTGACGAGGGGGACGAACCAACTCTTATACGTAATAATTTCTGTTCGCTTTAAGTTTTGATGTTGCTCCCTACATTCAGTTGAAAAAACTTGTTTTTTTTTATTTAATAAACAAAAGGAATGAAAAGAAGAGCGAAGTTACAAGACTCATTACAATTTTCCACGGAGGATTTTGGAATTCAGGTAGAAGGAGATGTAACAACCAGTGTTGCAAATAAGAAAATCAATAGTATTTGGGCAGGGGGAGGGAGTTTCAAGCTATTAAATGCAACGACGATTTTTAAGGTTAAAAGTACTAAGTTTTATTATATTGATGAGCATATCGTTAATAAAAAGGCATAAACAAGATCATGGGTGCAATAGATGTCACTGCTTAGTTGAGTTATGTATAAAAATGATTGAGTTTTTATTTTATGAGGATTTAATAATGTATAAGGTAATGTTTTGGAGGATGGGGGGAGGATGGAGGATCAAATAAAAGGAAAAATAGGAGCAACAATATATACCTATAGTCACCTATAGTGTGACTATATACCTATAGTCACCTATAGTGTGACTATATACCTATAATCACCTATAGTGTGACTATATACCTATAGTCACCTATAGTGTGACTATATACCTATAGTCACCTATAGTGTGACTATATACCTATAGTCACCTATAGTGTGACTATATACCTATAGTCACCTATAGTGTGACTATATACCTATAGTCACCTATAGTGTGACTATATACCTATAGTCACGAATATATACCTATAGTCACCTATATTACCTACAGTAATAGAATATATACCTATAGTCACGCAAAAGTCTGGAGTCCATGGACTGAAAAATCTATTTAACGTCAACAAAAGGAACAGTAAGAAGAGTGAAGTTACGTGACTCATAACAATCTGTCCTTGTAGATTTTGAAGTTCAGGCAAAAGAAGATGAACAACCAGAGTTGCCAATACGAAAGGAAGAGCTATCATGTAAAACCAGGGGAAAAGTGTTACTTCTATTTCATCGTGGACATCAGCTCCACACATAAATCCAACCTTGTGAGAAAAGCAGAAAGTTAATTTTAACGTCTATTTCTCTTGGTTAGCTTTAATCAGAGGTTGCAAAGACTGGATAACTAACCCCAGCCCCCTTCCCCCTAACTAACCTGAAAATTTTCAGAGCAAGCGAGAAGGATATAAATAATAATAGAGAGTGTGAGGAAGAGACGAAGAGAGAAAAAGAAATATTAGGCCTGTTCTTCTGCACTAAGATCTTACATCTAAGATCTCACATCTTTCAGCAAAAATTTCCGTTCTTTTAACTCATCTTTGTTCTAAGATCTTACAGCTCACTGATGATAGCAAAAAGAGTGAAAGGCGCCATCTTTCTGCCATATAGAACAATGATGAGAGAACTTTGATAATATACTCATCATTGTTCTTAGACCGCTAATCAGACCAAAATGATGAAAGGCGTTTGGAAAAGAACGCTATAAGATGTAAGATCTTAGCACAAAGATGAGTAAAAGAACGGCCCTATTGTACTTTAAGATAAGATAAGAATTTATTCATTATCAATACACATACAATAATACACTGTTCTAGTCCCCCCAAAGGCTCCTTGGCCCGTAATTAGGAAAGTGTATACGGAATAGAAACTCAGAGAACAATAGCAATTACTTACTGAGATAAGAAAGAAGAAAAAGAACAAAAAAAAATCAAACAAAAAAAAATCAAACATCAATAAAGCATAACATAATTCATTTCTCTATATATTCTTCTCAAATCAAGTGATCTTTATACCCTTCTACAATCTACTTGTCACAATCAGATTATACAGAAAAAAAAAAGAAAAGAAAAACATAAACGAAAAACAATTAAATGAAAAACTATTGTCAACCATTCAAAACACAAAAGTAAGCCACGAGGAAAAAATAACACTTATACTCACAGTCACAGAAAGAAGAGAAAAAGGAAAACAAAATTTAAATAAATACAAATTTTAAAGTAAAGTTAGTGAGGAAAAATTTAAAATTTATTCAGGCAAAAGTAAGGAAAATTAATCACATTAAAAAATTTTTTTTTTTTTTTTTTTTTTTTTTTTACTAGTCTTTTGAAGGAACCAAATGAGTGGCATTCTCGAGCCGAATTGGGAAGGAAGAGGCTTAAGGCCAAGATCTATTTAAAGGGGGGTCTAAGAACACTAAATCCTTGTTTAATTTTTCAGGAACAGTCCGTTTCTTTTTCCTAAACCTCTCATATTATAGTTTACTATGTCTATAAATATTTCAGAGAAAACATTTCTATTGGAAACCCTTTTATTTTACCAAATAAATGTAATAAAATGTGAAGCCGACAAAATGGCTGGCTAAAGCGGACAAAATGGCTAGCAAATGACAAAGCTCAGTCAGTGGATCATCAGACTCTTAATCTCAAGGTCGTGGTTTCAACCTCGACGTCAGGTATTTTCCTTTCACTTCTTTTACTTTTACTTTTCTTTTTTTTACTTTTATTTTTATTTTACTTTTACTTTTCTTTTTCTTTTCCTTTTCCTTTTCTCTTTATTTTACATTTACTTTTATTTTTCTTCTACTTTGACTTTAAAAAGTACAAATATGAAACATATATTTCTTTTGGATTAAAGACGCATTAATGGAGCAAATCACGATATACTAGACTAAAATGTGCATAGAGATGGACAAATAACTTAAAAAGACGCAGAATTGGAGACAAGCTCGGAAAAGCGCAGTTAATATTTAGAGCAATGCTTACCCGTAAGCTCCCCAGACTCACGATGGCTAAGCTTGCAGAGTCAAAGCACAGACCCCTACCCCACATCGAAGGATTGGCAACACCAACATTTAAAATACCACTCCGCATGATATAACTCACCCTTTGGCTAAGGTAAATAAAAGAGTTTGGTGGTAAACCAACAGGAAACAAGATTCGCACTACCGGAGGCTTTCTATTGCTTTCTATAAACGCACTTCTTATTCGGGCTGTATAGTGAGCTAGTGACTGTAATACTCCAGGGTTGCAAGCTTCAAATGATTCTTTTTGTGTGAAGTATTTAGTCTTTGGTGTCAGGAAGAAGCAAACTTAAGAAATAGAAACATGGGTATAAACCAGCAAAAAAAGTTAAAAATATTTACTGTTACCAAAGACTTCAAAAAATATGACTTTCATTGGAAAGTATAGTTTTCTTTTGTAGTCAGGTCTAAAACCTGCTGCGTCATTGACGCTTTACTGTAAACGAATTATATTACAACTATCTTCATTTATACTTATTATAACACTTAAAATAAACATAAAAATTACAGTAAAATTAAATTTTGAACTGACGAGCTTTCAGCAATCAATATCATTACATATGAAATGTTTAGTTTAATTTTATTAGTTATTCTAATAAAAGATTATATTGTTAGTTATTCTAATAATATTCAAATATTTACGGTCGAAAGGAGTATTCAAATTTAACTAATTGGTTATGCTTATTTATTTCCATGGTTTAACTTGGCAACACCGGTGAAATGCAGTACTAACACTAAAAAAATCACAATTTTTAACAACCCAAAGAAAATCTTAGAAAATATCCAATTTCACGTATGAGTGGTATACATAAGATGTGTTCAGAGAGCAAAAAAATGTTTTGATGTCCTTGTTACTTTGTGTGAGTATCTTTATTCTACTTTCTATTATAAACCTGAGCATGGCTCATATAATAATAGTATCTTACCATATATGTTTGATTTTTGCTGACGAGGGCTTCTACGCAGTATGTGCTGTGGACTTCATAAGGAAAAATTGAGAGTTTACCTCCAGGAATAATACCAAAGCTAGGCTGTTGAAAGACATCATAGTCCACTATTTCCTGGAAAACATGAATAAGGATAGAAAGACATCATATATATATATATATATATATATATATATATATATATATATATATATATATATATATATATATATATATATATATATATATATATATATATATATATATATATATATATATATATATATATATATATATATATATATATATATATATATATATATATATATATATATATATATATATATATATATATATATATATATATATATATATATATATATATATATATATATATATATATATATATATATATATATATATATATATATATATATATATATATATATATATATATATATATATATATATATATGAAAGGATAGAAAAGCAGAAGAATAGAAAGGATAGAAAGGTTGTTGAAAGGCATCATAGTCCACTATTTTCTTGAAAAGATGAATAAGGAGAAAGATATCATATATATATATATATATATATATATATATATATATATATATATATATATATATATATATATATATATATATATATATATATATATATATATATATATATATATATATATATATATATATATATATATATATATATATATATATATATATATATATATATATATATATATATATATATATATATATATATATATATATATATATATATATATATATATATATATATATATATATATATATATATATATATATATATATATATATATATATATATATATATATATATATATATATATATATATATATATATATATATATATATATATATATATATATATATAAGTAGAGATGACCCTATTGATCGTGACCGACACACACACAAACATACACACACACACAAAAACACACACACAAAAACAAAAACACAAAAAAACAGACACACACACAAAAACTTACACACACACACACAACTTGACATCCAATTCACTTTCATTCAAAATTTTCTTAAATTCAGTTCCGAATTTTCTCAAAGAGATGAACAAATTTAAAGTTCTGTTCCAAATTTTTACATGGAAGACAGAAAAAGTTATACATTGTCGTGAATATTCACCATGAAGATAAAAAGTTCCGCTTTAATTCTAAATTTACTCAATAAAGAGCAAAATGTTCATGTTCTCTTCTAGTTTTTCCAGGAAAATAAAAAGGTTCCACTTCAGTTCTGGTTTTTTTCTCAAAGAGATTAAAAATTTAAAGTTCTGTTCAAATTTTAAATTAAATTTTAGCTTCTTTGTCTTATGGACTTACCCTTCAAACTTTTAAATTATAAAATGGGTGACTCGTTCTAGTATTAAAAACATTAATTCAAACTCGTTCATCTAACCTCCAACACAAAAGCCTAGGTTAGGTATAAATAAATGTTAATAAATAAATAGAAACTTTTCTCCATGTTTAAGTTAGTTTATTTTAAATTATCCTGAGCGCTCTTTATAAGTTAACCTAGTCTTTTCTGGAGAGTATGACAAGGTTAGGATAGACTAGATTAAATTAGGTTAGATTAGGTTAGGTTAAATGAGGTTAGGCTATCCCGCTTACACTACACTTAGGTTAGGTTAGGTGAGAGACAGGCAAAAAGTTAGGTGTATGGTTAGGTTAGGTTAGACTAGATTAGGTTAAGTTAGGTTAGGCTAGTTTACGTACGCGCACGCACGTAGACTAACCTAGCCTAACCTAACTTAACCTATCCTAACTTAATCTGTCTTCTATGTAAAAATTTGGAACATGAACTTAATTTTTTATGTTGTGTAAATGTCTGATTGTATTGTGTGTAAGATTTGAATGTAAGTGAATGTGGATGTAAGTTGTGTGTCTGTGTGTGTATGTTTTTGTGTGTGTGTGTGTGTGTAAGTTTTTGTGTGTGTGTATGTTGTCATTTTCGTGCGCGTAAGTTTGTGTGTGTGTGTGTAAGTTTTTGTGTGTGTGTGTGTATTAGTTTGGGCTTGTGAAAGATATTGTGTGTGTGTATGTTTGTGTGTGTGTGTGTGTGTGTGTTTGTGTTTTTGTGTGTAATTTTTTGTGTGTTTGTAAGTTTTTTTTCGCTTTTTAGTTTTTGTGTGTGTGTAAGTTTTTTTGTGTGTGTAAGTTTTTTTTTGTGTTTGATTTTTTGTGTGTGTGTGTGTGTGTGTGTGTAAGTTTGTGTGTATGTGTAAGTTTTTTTTGTGTGTGTAAGTTTTGTGTGTGTGTGTAAGTTTTTGTATGTGTGTGGAAGTTTTTGTGTGTTGAAGTTATATTGTGTGTTTATGAGAGTGTGTGGTTGATTGTGTGGGATGTATTGTTTGTGATTGTGTGTGTGTATGATTTTTTTGTTTTGTGTAGTTTTTTGTGTGTGTGTATGTTTGTTTGTGTGTGTAAATATGTTTGTGCGTTCTAGTTTTG